>NC_056627.2:308899609-309142109 GCF_002870075.4 Lactuca sativa | reverse complement strand
ATTGATTTACAAATTATATTCCAAACATAATGTTAAAATATGAAACAATAAGAATAATATACAATGGTTGATAAAACCAAAATATATAGAATACTTAACATAAGACATTAAGCATTCGGTTTCTTTTAAACTTATCGATCTTTTTATAATAATAAAATAATTTAATACATATTGATATAAGTATATTACAAATTGACGATTGTTATTCAATAACAATAGCAGAATATTAACCCTTAATGCATAATTTCAATATATTACATAACCATATTGGAATATTATACCAGATTTCAGAATATTAAACATTAACAAGAATATGAGACATGTAATATCATAATATTAGACATGTAATAACATTATATATATATTAACCCTTAATGCATAATTTCAATATATTACATAACCATATTGGAATATTATACCAGATTTCAGAATATTAAACATTAACAAGAATATGAGACATGTAATATCATAATATTAGACATGTAATAACATTATATATATATATATATATATATATATATATATATATATATATATATATATATATATATATATATATATATATGAAATTAAACTACTTGATTATTTCAACAAAAATAAAAAAAGAATATAACACTATAATCTCTACATGTAGTATATCTAGAATCCAAACTAAAAAACCAATAGTTGAAATAAATTCAATGCTTGAATAAGATTCTTCTTTGGTGTAACACCCATACAAAAATCAAGCAAATTTTAAACTTTTAAAATTGCATTCCAAATTCAATAGTTATTACAAAACAAGTTTCCAAAAGTATTTTATATCAAAGTATCCCAGAACAAAATCATTCAAATGAGGAGCGGTACGATCACGCCTTCTCCTTGCCACGATCCCCTAATGTACCTAAAACAATAAACTGAAACAGTAAGCCCGAAAGCTTAGTGAGTTCCTCCAAAATACCGATACACATACAATCCACATAACCATGTCAACAACATCATAACAAACTGAACATCATGTAATGGGTCCACAGCTTTACAGACTAGATCACCCCTCCTTGGGCCCACAATGTGAGTCTGGATTGCTTTCAGCCCACAACTCACATATGGCTTGCCATCGAGCCCACAGTACGAGTCTCCCCCAGCCCGTAACTGGAATGTTCTCGGGTATGTTGGTTTACCGCACGAAGCAGTCTCACCTCAACCCATCCCACATAACATATCAACGTATAACATAACCACTAAGCATGCAAATAATCAAGTAACAACACAGGTAGTCCTACAGATCTACCTAACTGGCATAACCACTAGCATTCAACGCTAACTTCATAATCAACATACTAACACTGTTAGGATAACATATCCAATGGGCCGACCTTGGTGCCTGAGACCCCTTAGTATACTGAGGATAACTCACGTTGCAAATGTCATCTCGGTAGATAAACTCCAACTCACGGATCACTGCAACAAACTCCACCACCTATTATCTTAATATAACCATACTCGTAAGTTCTCAACCTTTCAAGGTACCCCATAAGTCAACTGGTCAACCCATGGTCAAAGTCAAAGTCAACACTCAAGGTCAACAGTCCATGTTGACCCTAACTCGTCAAGTATCCTCAGCTACTCGCTGAGTTCCTTGAGATACTCGCCCACTCGCCGAGTCACCAGAGTGACTCGTCGAGTTCCTAAGGTTCGCGGTCGAAAATCTAAGGCCAATCGTCGAGTTTCCTTCTTGCAACTCGACAAGTTCACACGCATCCATCACTTGGGGAAACCTTAACCGAATCGCCGAGTTGTTCATACAACTCCTCGTGTCTACGACAATCTTCATCAGACTCGCCGAGTTGTTCATCCAACTCGTCGGGCTCATGCCCATTTTCATATGACTCGCCGAGTTGACTATGCGACTCGCCGAGTCCCTTCAACCCTTTAACCATGTAGACACTTTTTAAGCCATGCTAAGGCTCTAAATTGCAGATCCAACTTCCTTAGGCATGTTTATCACGTAAAGTTCCAAAATTTACGTGCATGCAAAGCCTTAAGACCCTAAAATGATAAAACTAAGCTTTCAATGAGGTCACCTCATTGAGGAAAAGCTCATACTAGGCAAGGTTGATGACTTTATGAATCTAGAAGCCAAGGGGAGTCCAGATCTGAAGTTACAACTTCAGATCTTGGCTTAAGCACGAGAAACTGATGGAACTAAGTTCAATTAGGATCGTTAGATTCTATGCAAGCAAACAATTATGAATGTAAATATGAACACGAGTATGGCTTTGAATATGTCTTATGATTAATACTTCAACACCCCAGAAGAGCTCGATTAAGAACTTCGCTTGTAGAGGTGTTTAGGGTTACAAAACAATAAACGTAATGATCGACAACGTATAATGCATACATGCATGCATATTTATAGTAAAACCCTACTAGATAATCACGGATGGACAGGCCCAATCTGGATACAAAATAGAAAGCCCATGACGCAACACAATAAAACCCAACAATCTCCCCCTTTGTGTCAATTGAACCGAAAGCTCACTTCGGTTGAGCTGCAGAAGACTTCTTTATTGTTTTGAACACCTTCGGAATGATAGCCAAAAGATGATGACGGAACGTTATGTACCACCGAAGCATGTCCATGAAGTTCTTTTTGTCTGCTTCTGAGTTCTGCTCGCAGCGATGAATAATGTTGATGATGTGCTCCAAGCAGTCAGTTGAAAATAAATGTTTATCAACAAGAGCAAATAAAAATCTGTGAGCTTCGCCTTTGGTAAACATCACAGTGAGATGTGTTGAATCTATTTGACCCGTCTTCATGTTATTTACATCTCTTGGTTTCGGTGTTGGCTTGATGGTCGGTTTCTTATTCATCACCCTCGCTATCTCTTGATCCATAGCTGCAACCTCATAGATGTAAGAAGCCAACATCCTCTTCAAGTGCTCCAATATCGGCTCATATTCCCTCGGATTTGGATTTGTGAGCAGAATATTAAACAGAAGAATCCAGTCATGAGGATTTAGATTTGGAAGATCTGCTAGGGAGATAATCTACATAGAGTTTGCAGATCCTCGTGTGATTTTGAAGTTGACATTTACAAATTTCCCAGTAGGCGTCGGCTTCAATACCTTGACAGTAATTATCTTTTGTGCACTCCATTTCAAGTACTGCGGTTGCCCATACTTAAGATAGAAATCAATAAGCTCTCGGTCAACCTTAGGATGAGGAAAAGGAACCTCGGCAGTCGAATCAAAGCAGTGAAACGTGAATGCCTTTCGTGTTATTGGCATGTCGAACTGCGAGTCCTTGGAATTGTCACCGTGAAACGAAGCAACAGGTTCCAACCAATAAACGCTTGGAAAATCTATAGCTTGATTGATAAGTGCCTCTTTTGTCCATAAGGGAAACAAGGCCTTCTTGCAGTTCAAGGCTTATTCTTCTTCCTTGTTTCTCCTTTCCCTCTCCTATGCTTCCCTTGTAATTTTTAGAGTTTCATCCAACTCTCGGTCTCTCTTATTTCTTTTGAGAGCCTCAGCAATGGTTTCCTCAACATCATCATCGCTATCATCTTCAATCTCCTTTCGCTTGACTTGTGAACCATAACCTGAAGCTACATTATCTTTTAGTTCGGTTGTAACTTTATCCTTGAGTTGAGTAGGATAACTTTCTGTTTTAACGTTTGGTTGATGAGCACCCTCTTCCCCTTGTTTTGGAGCAACAAATCTCTCCGAAACACCCTTCATCTCGTGTAACAATGCAAGGGCAGGAAGAATTTTGGTAGTGAGATGATTCTGAATGGTCAAAGTGAGGATAGGATCATGAGCACCAAGAATATTGGTGAGCATAGCCGTCACATCCCCTGAACATATACGAAAAACAACTCTCTCTGTCTTTAACAAACCAATTTCTTTTTCAGCTTGATCTAGCTGAACCTTCTGAACTTCAATTGTTGAGGCTTGTTGAGCAAGTTCTTCCTTCATAGCACTTTCGTTTGCGAGATCAGTGTGAAGAGATTCCAGCCGAGAAGACACTGAACTAAGAAGTGAAGTGTTCTCTGATTGGATGGAAGAACGAACATATTCAAACTTGGTGTGCTCTTCTTGAAGGGACTTGGAAATCGAATCCACAGAGGCTTGCACCTTGGCTGCACTTGTATCAGCATGCCCTTTAAGAGTTTCGAGAAAAATCTAAGTAGTCTGAACAATGTCCGCAACATCAGCAGAGGCCTTTTGACAGGAACAAGTAGATACATTAACAGCCTTAGTGGATTTGTCAATGGAGTCAGTGTATTGCTCAAGGGCAGTGTCCAGAAAAGCTTTTAGCACAACACCACTATAGAACTTGCTATCATCAAGCAATTTATCCAATTTCTCATGAATGCTCTACAAGTGTTGGCTAGTGATTGGAGCATCATCATTCTCATCAGTAGGAAGCCGATAGGGACTGAAGTATTGTCACACCCCCAAACCAGAATGGCGGAAACATTTGGGGGTGGATGACTTCACGTAGTATCACAACAATTGAATATTGTAAAGAAAGTAACACACCCATCATATATATAATAAAAACGTATATCGTTGCATTATACATATTTGCAAAAGAATATTACCATATGATGATATAAATGTTTAATGATAAACGTCCTTAGCGTTCCTTCTTCAAAAGCTGGTGGTTACCTGTATTACTGATTCCCTGAGAAATACAAGTGGTTTCGAAAAAGTGTCAACAATTAAGTTGGTGAGTTCATAAGTGTTTTGTATTGAAAAGTATGTCCTTTTGGAAGTAAATCGATGAACGAGGTTTTCAGAAAATCCAATATTTTCTATAAATGGTTTGAAAAGTTCCCAGAGTTGGAGTGCGTTAGTATGTTTCATACGTGAATAATAATGATAAACTTTGTGCTAAAAATAATGTGGAAAACTGAATGCATATATGAATCTCGTAAATCAAACTTGTTTTTATACTTTTATGTGAGTTTTATAACCATACTATTGACACTGACTGCCTGTAACAACATTCTTCAAGTGTTGTAGTGTTATGACATTTGTCACCCCAGACCTGCCGGTCTAACTATAGCTAATAGTTTAGGTGCGGGGTTGTCAATCCCGTATAGATCTATACACAAGTATCACGCTCTCCCTCCAAGAGATTATGGTATATAATACAGGACTTGAAATGCATACATAAGAGTATGTTGAAGTTTGAATATCTCACATTGCTTGGTATAAATAGATTTACGATAAGAAAGACTTTACTTTATTTGAAAGTATTTCGCTTGTCAAGATGTATATGTAAAAATGAATGAATAACTTGTTAACTATACTCATTATAGT
Source organism: Lactuca sativa (assembly GCF_002870075.4). Classification (NCBI taxonomy): domain Eukaryota; kingdom Viridiplantae; phylum Streptophyta; class Magnoliopsida; order Asterales; family Asteraceae; genus Lactuca; species Lactuca sativa. The sequence continues at coordinate 309,136,796 of NC_056627.2, read as the reverse complement.
TTCTCAGAAAGTATGTTTCCATTTAGTAAAAATAACTTGGTGATATAATAGCCCTTTAAACATAAAGATGTTTGTATCGATACTCTATAAGATAGATATTACATTTACGTTTATAAAATGATACTTTGACTTGTAATGTACTTGTATTCCCCCCCTAAAACATGAAAAGAATTGAAAGGTAGGGGTATGAACTCACTCGTTTGGCTTGAAGAGAAAGAGAGGCTAGAGTTGAGCAGAACTTCGACTACGGAAAGCTGCGCCTTCGGACTCTTCAGGGGTCTTGGTAGCGTAGATCTTTCGTCGGGGGCTCGGGTGCGGAAACCAAGGGCGTCGGGACAGCTTCTGGGGCTTGAAAGTATGAGAGGGTAACTGGAAGTTTGAGAAAGTGTGAAAAAATCCGTAGCTCAAACCCTCTATTTATAGTGCTGGAGGATCGCGTACGCGGGGCGTACCACCGGAGTACGCTGGGCGTACTTTGGTTACGCAGGGCGTAAAAATGCGTCACGGCTTACGACTCCGGTCTAGCTAGCGTAGAGCACTCGAGCCGATGGGACTTGACACTGGGTCTAGTACGCTGGGCGTAATCTTGGATTACGCTGGGCATAATCCAGTCTCCCATCTTCTAAATTCCGTAACTTTCGCGTACGGGCTCCGTTTTTCACGTTCTTTATATCCACGCGTAGGTGAGATTATGCTCTACAACTTTCATTTAGACTCCGTCGGCTAGTTTTGAATTTATTTTTAATGGTATATTTTTAATAGGCCGGGACTCCTAAAGTCCGTTAAAAATTCATAGTTTCTTTATTCGACGTCGGTTTTCGTTTGTCTTTTTTATCATTTTACTCCTATCGTGGAGATCTTCAACTCTCGTTTAGGTTGCGTTAGCTAAATAACACTCGATTTTCAATTCGAGTTTTTAGCCCTCTACTACTGTTACGAAACTTTGGAAATTCGTAACTTCTTCATACGAGGTCCAATTTGGGCGATCTTTTTATGTATGTTTACAGTTTAACGAACTCTTCGTCTTTTGTTTAGATACTTAAGGCTAAAATGCATTTTATTGAAATTTCACTTTTTACGTTAAATAGCGTTTTAACGGTGTGTCGTAAATATACGATTGATTATAATTTCTTCAATATAACCCGGTTTTGAACGTTCTTTACGTTTTTGGAAACCTTGGCACGATATCTAATATTTGATGCATCCCAACTTAGATATTTGAACACTTTATTTTTTAGGTTAATTTAGTTGATTCCAAATAGTTTTCGTTGTATTTGACATTTGAGCGTTACACTGCTTTTGGAAAAATATAGGGTTGTCACAAGAATGTAGAGTCATACTCATCATTAGCACCACCGAGAGTGGCACCAGAATCGGTTGAATGTGAGGGTGAAAGAGGTTTAGTGATGACTAGAGGTTCGGTTTCAGTAGTTGCCCCCGTATCAGATACGTTGACTCTTACTGTCGGTTTAGGAATAGTAGTGGTGGTGGATTGGGAAATTATAGGAGGTGGTAAGGAAGTTGTAGAAATAGGAATGGAAGAAATTGGTGGTGGTGGTGGAAAAGAAGTTATTGTTTGTGATGTGGTAGTTGGAGGAATAGGAACAACCGAAACTAGAACAGTCTGTTTCGGTGATGGAGGTGGGGTTGGAAGTTTGTTATGAGGAGATTTGGTTGGAGTAGGAGATCGGGGAGAAGTATTACCTCTCGGTGTTTCATGACGAATTTCCTCTTTTTCATCTTCCTCGTGATTGTCTGAGCTAGGAGGAGACCTTTTTGCCATCTTTTTAATCTTCTTAGGTTTAGAAGAATCCCCTTTCACTGACTTGCGCTTATTTGACTTAGAAGACTTAGACTTATCCTCCTATGTTGTCTCTTTTTTGGTTGTTGCTCGTTTCCCTCGGTTGCCAGGCTTTTCTACAGCCTCCAGGGCAGCCTGATGTTCTAAAGATAGGACTCTTGGTGCCTTAGGTGTAAGTTTGCGGTAATCAGCCATAACATGACTCTCGGCTGTGACACATCGATACATTGACTTTGGAATAGAGCCATTGTGAGGGAACTTTATTGGATCAGAAATGATGATCTTCTTGGTGTGAAACGTAGCAATGGACACGACTAGGGGATCCTTCATTACAGGAATATCCAAAGTATCAATCGCCCTTCGTGTAATAAGAGTCCAGAACCGATCACATGAAATTTCTGAATGCCTCGTAGAAGTGTTGAGGCTCTGCACCACTTGAGACCAGATAAGTGTCCCATAATCAAGATTGAGACCATTGTAAATGCCATAGAGAAGAGTCAGGAAACCCTTGCTGGTGCCATCAGATCCAGCACTCCTCTCTGCCAAACTCTTGATGAGAAGAGTAAGCAATCCATTCCACTGAGGCGGTAAACATGACTTCTTAACCTTTGTAATTGTGGTGATCACATCTGTATAACCCATCTCGTAGAGCATCGAAAACAATTGGGTAGTTGTGATGAAGTCTGGTGAGATGACAGAGGAATCCACGACAAGATGCAACAACGAACAAAACCTCCCTTTTGAAATAGAATCCTTTTTGGAATGGATTTGAAAGTAGATTCGTTCTTTGTTCTTGTCATATGTGGCAGTAGAATAAACCTAAATAAGAGTGACATCGTTACAGCTTCCACCTGCGTTAAAACACTCAACTATGTGCAACATATATGAATCATACAGAAACGAATTGAGTTCGATGATCATATTCTCATTTGGCTTGATCGAAAGCAATATGGACGAAGCAGTCTGATCGTGAACTGATGAAGAAGTCACCATTGTTGATCGAAGAAGGAAGATGAACAGTTTGAACTTGCCTTGTAATTTGAGAGACTTTGTTGCTGGTAAAAGATAAATAAAAGTAGAACCCTTTTCTATATCGTTGCCAGGAGAGAGAAAAATCATTATGATAATGATGTGATCACTAAAACGTCGCCTGAAAAAGCGCGATGTGACAGGTTGGTTACTCCTAGGTATACGTCAACACGCATGGGTATAGAGACCGTTCAAATTCACGCGCCCAAATGCTTATCCTCAATCATCGTTTGAAATTCAGTTTCGCTCCAAGAAATAGAATTACCCTTGTTTAGCTAAAAGATAAACAAAACTCGAGCTTATAGCCACCAGAATGCTGGAAAATTAAAATTTTCGTGCAATAGAGTGACAAAAGATAAAGAAATAAAGCAAATGTGTATTGGATGTGAGTGATGTCTTATTAGAAGATAGAAAGCAGGTGATTCCGGGCAAGAATCGCTTCCTTCAAAGTCAAGATAGACTTGAAGTGCTTGTGTGGGTTCCCGAAAAATACGATCAAGTGTTTGTAAAGAAACATTGAAAGGCTTCTTTTTGTGTCATAGGCTTAAGGTGGCTTATCTTCAACCGAACGTCGATTCTTAATGTAAGACCGAACATTGGAAGAAGTACTTGTGAGACTGATGTGGTCTATTGAACAAGTAGGTAGGATATATTTTATAAGGACTAAAGAAGTTATAGAAATCTCAAAAACAAAAATAAACTGGATCTTTATGGGAAGAAAAGCCTTGGTGTTAGGCAAATTCATAAAAAATCACTCAAAAATAAAAAAGAGATTTCAGTAGGTAACCAGTAAGATCTTGAATATAATAATTCACCGTCAATTCATTATAGGTGTTGAATTTTAGGTTTCACTCAGCACGTGGTATACGTATCTAAGATCACAAACATAGATTTTATGCAAACATAAACCTCAGTGGTAATAACCGAGAGTCTCAAGGGTTACAATGGTGAACCAAAAGTTGATGGAGAATGTAAGGAGGATGGCTAAAGAACCGAAAGTACCTTCTGCGATAAAGACGTGACTAAGCAAAAAAATCTCTTAACTCATATGAGAAGATTAAGGTAGCTCTAGACCGAGTTGATTTTAATAGCTTGATTGGGAAGAAACGATAGGTATAGATCGAATCATTAAAGCCTTGCTTTAAGTCGACGTGTTGGTCAACATGCAGCAGCATGCTTCTAGGTGTTAGTCCCAAAAACTATGGATCCAATTCAGTAATCAATGAAGCAAATAGTAATCAAAATGAAGTGTAGAAGGAGTAGAAAAGAGATAACATCAAGCATGCACGCATCTATATCATAAATGTCAAGTACACCTTGAGAAGTACACACACTGAACTGTTCAGCAACTAGTACAATCTGGCACAAATCAGCTCCTATAAATAGTACCCCCACTAGCACACGAGTGTGCAGCCATTCACGCGTGTGCGGCCGCACACATGGTATACGGCCGCACACACGTGTGAGGCTGCACACATACATCAAGTTCAAATCACTACACTACCATACAAACACTACCACCCTAATCAGATCTATACAAAATTAATGCCTAGCTCAAACCACAATATTATGGACTTTCAATCTCCCCCTTGGTTTGAGGCTAGCATAGTCTTGATCCTCATTCATTTGGCTTCTCATTTGGCTTCTCAACCAGCTTTAGATCTGATCTTCCCATGGAGCCCATCCACATCCTTCTGTTAATGATTGTACCCACCATTACAGTAAACTCTTTGACAGGAGCTTCCATAATGTCTTTTATGCAAATGATTTGGTGACGAGCAAAAAGTTCGGATATCCCTCTCTCTGAATCGAAGAAGATATTTGGCACTTATCAACCTCAGAACTTGTTCTCGATCCTTGAATTTAATAGCAGCAGTTGCAGTTTCGTCATCATAAGCCCAAAATTCCATTTTATCAAGATATCCCTCCTGGAAGTGTTGAGGGATAGGAATTTCCTTCTGTTGTTTTTTCGCAGGCCAAAGAATGATCTTCATGGGTTTACCTGATTCTGGATCAAGAATTTCTTTGTCTTTTCGATACAGGGCTCTTGCAGTCTTCATTGACGGAAAATTTTCTTTTACTTGTCTGTCAAGAAACCTTTTAAAGTTAGAAACACTTGGATCTTCCAAGGGATTGTGGAATGGAGCTCTAGATAATTTAGCTAGATCAACTTTGGTCCATGAGTTGAAATCATGGGTGCTTTTGTAAAACTCAAAGGCTCCTAAATTTCATTTTACAACCCAAAAATTTGTCTCTGGATCAAAGGCCCACATTCGGATTCTGGACCTGTCTCCAAAGTCGTCATCGAACTTTCTTTTCTTTAAATCTATCACGGCCAAAATAGGGTCTTTTTCCTTGCGATTCTCATTTGAGTTTTTCATGAATAGAAGACCTTCGCTTTGGTTGGCGGTTACGGTTCTTTTGCCCTGTTTGATTGTTATTCCGGCTCTGCATCCTTCTGGCTCCTTTTCAAATCTGTTGACAATAGTGGTTGTTCTTGGAGCAGGTGAATTGACTAGGAAATCGTCAGATGCAGAATGTGAGTGGGCTGTGGGAGGATCATCGATTCCATGTGCTGTTGGAAAAGGGCCTTGACTTTGTCTCCAAAAGCGTCATACAAAACGTTCTTGAGATTGAAGTAGCTGGCTATCACAGATCCAAGACTCGTTTGTAGATCTTTAATCTGTTTGGTCTTCTCTTCATCCTTTGCTCTGAGCTCTACAATGTAAGAGGTGATTTGATCCATCTGAATTGTCTTTTCAATGAGCTCTTGATGGAGAATCCCAATTTCTTCACGAATATCAGACAAGGAAGATTTATCATGATCTGTGCACTCCTCTCTAAATGATATTCCTTTTCCACGAGAGGAGGTTGGGCTGTGTTGGGCCAGGTGTTTTACCAACCTTATAAAAGATTCAGCTAAAGAAGGTCTAGTGGGAGAATATTCTGGAATGGATGATGTGCCACCAGTCTCAAACATAGTGCTCAGACCTTCATCAGATTGTTTTAGTGGAGAGTAAGCAGTGGTAGCAGTGATTGTGGAGAGAACTTGAGGAGCACTGCCCACAGTGGGTACCTCCAGACTTGCAAAAGTTTGACTTGTTTCCATGGAATACTAAGAGGTCTGGGGCTGAGTTGAGTCAGGAACAAATGGAGTAGATGTTGAGATGGATGACACAAAGGGAGGAATCTCTGATGTCACATCTCCTTGGCTTGATGCAACCTCCAGGGGCTTTGATGTAGAGAGCAAAATCTTGAGAACGTTTCCTTCTTCTCTAGTCTTGGTAGCTGAAGAAGCGACTTCATCAACTTTATTAGGACGGCTGCTGGGGATTCCAGGAAAAGGACCGAATTCTTCATCATCAAGATCAAATTCTATATTTGTCGGTATGTCATCATTAATCCCTGTAAAATCAATTTCCTTCAAAAACTCTACGTCATCATAACGATCATCATCATCATCCTCTTGAGCAGATAGTGTTTCATCTTCTTTCTGATGATCATGTTCCTCAGCCACAGAACCTGAAGGAGATTCATGAACCTCCTTAATTTCTGGCTCGGAGGTTGAATGAACAATGTCTTCAGATTCCATAGGGATGGACTACTCTCCTGATTCTGATCGATCACTCTCTTTAAAGATTCCAAATTTTATCAAAGGGGACTTTCCTTCAAACACGAATTTCCCACCTCTCTTTTGTTTCATTAGCCCAAAGGCACTTGGACCAACGGATTTGATATCCAAGGTTTCATTTCCTCTCCGCAGCTCGGGATGCATTACATTGAAGATGATTTGCATAAATCTTGGGTACATCAAGAACTTATCCCTCTTGATCCCTTCAAGGTTTAGAACCAGCTCATGCATTATGAACTTGGAGAAGTTGAACTCAAATCCTACAGCTAAGGCTGTGATTGCTCCTGTGTTAGCCAGGGAGATTTCATTTGCACCTGATCTCCTGCTGGAAATACAACTTACAAATACATGGGCCAGATATTTTCAACAAGGAGGAAGCAACTTCTTGATGGTAGGGGGAAAAGTTCCCTCGTACCCCATGTGTTCTAAGACATCCTGGGTTTGATGAATGTCAATCTCCATAGTGTACTCAGATCAGTCGTCTATTTGGAGAGATTCCCGAATGATGCTCTCTGTTACTTGAACTTTCTTTTCTTCAATTTTTGCTTCAATGAACTTTTCACCCTGATTATTCTTTTTCACAACTGCGCTCCTCCAGAAAGCCTTGATCAGATTCTGGTAGATTGCAGGGCATGTGGTTAAAGCATGGACCAGGCAAGACTTCTTCAAACCATCAACAGTAAACTTTAAGTCATTGTGAGCTGCAGGAGGGTCTTCGAGAAAAATGGCAGAGTTGTGGACCTTAGCAAATTCCATGTCTCCTATCTTAATCTGAAAATAAACACAAGAATCATTAGAGCAAAATTAATTTTGGAAATGGTGCAACCGCACTCAAAAGTGCGCACAGCCGCACACATGCAAGTGTGCAGCCGCAATCACACACGCTCAACCGTTCACAGATCAATGTAGCTGCACACGCCTGTGTGCGGCCACACACATCGTATGCGGTCGCACTGACATACGAAACGTTTGATTCTTCAATACAACAGCAAATGATGATCGATTTTAATAAAAAAATTCATTATTAGAGACGTGTTCATGAGAATTACCAGGTATGTGCTTTGATTTCAAGAAAAATAATGGAATATTCAAAATGTTGGAGAGAGAGAAAGTTGTGTGTGTGCGGTTGAGAGAAAAACAAATGGAAACAATGTCGGTGATGTCTTCACCGCACACACCCTTTATATACACAAAATATTTTTATTTTCTCCCCTTCAATCTTTTCATAATTAAAACCGATACCCATACTCAAGAAATTTTCAAAAACAAACCATTTTGAGGATTAAAGGACTAAAATTTATTATTCCTAAGGATTTTAAAAAATAAAAACTAAAAGAAAACTTATAACTAAGATAAAAATAAAATAATAAAATAAAATAAAATAGAACAAACGAAAATAGAATAAAATGGAAATACTATTAATGACAAAGAATTAAATTTTAATTTTAATCCTATATAAATTGTTTTAACCTTTTGAGATGAGGGATCAATGTTGTTAGACAATCGTTGTTCATTTATTAGTTCCTTCTCCTTCATGAATAGATCTGGTCAATCGCCGGTATTGTTGTCCACTTAAACACGAAAAATTTTGTGACAAGTTTGGACATGCTATAAGTGACAAGACAGATTGACCCTAAGTTACTAGATAAAATTTCTAAGGACCATCTATCTGACGACGACCAAGGATATTGTTGTCCACCTAAATTGAGCAGCGAGATCTATAGACAATCTTTTAGCGTTCAATTTTAATTGTACTAGAACATCTTTCCCACCTCCTGATATGCCCCAGTAATCAAAGACTTCCAGAGTACTCCTTACATCGGGTGAGCAGACAATCATTAGGAGAGAAGATAGATTCAGATTATTATCACTTATAGTTTTAGAGGGATTGAGAAGTAGAAGGTTGCATATGCTGTGTACCAGGTCAGATTGTTAGTCACGTAAAGGAGACAACATATGGCTAACAAATAAGAGGAATTTCATATATATATATATATATATATATATATATATATATATATATATATATATATATATATATATATATATTATGCAGAGAAATAGAGTTGCATATGTTATAGTCCAGGTCGGATCTCTTCCAATGACACAGAGGAGGCAACATATGACTAACAGTAAGAAAGAAAGAAATTGATTTTCTACAGACCTAATTCATCGGAATTTACTAGTTGCCCCATCAATACCGGAATTAAGGACAGAATCCGCACATCGTGGAAAAGTTAAACCACGGTTCCAGATACGGGTTCATTTAATGTGATGAGTAGATTCTCATATATATCTCCCTGCTCAACCTATCCAAGCGTCATATTGTCAGGATAAACGAAACTATCTAGGTCAAGATTTATCAAGTCTCTAGATTCCTTAAGTTCATCTGCACCTAGTCAAGTCCGTTAAATTCTTCGTGCCTACCAGCGCATCGAACACAAAGCCTAGACAATCCAGTCTTGGTACTTTACAAAGACTCAGATTGCCCGTTATCACTTGTTAATATCACTTCCCAAATCAAAACATAAAACACGGATATATATTTTTTTAAAGTTTTGTTTTTCTAATGTTTTTGGATTTTCTAATTTTCTGATGTTTTTGGATTTTCGAATTTTTTAATGTTTTTGGATTTTTGATTTTTCACCCCCTAAATTTGTGCATAAAATAAAATGAAAAATAATGCGCAAATTTACCCTAAATTAAACACTAAAAAATTATTCCTCAAAATGGATCATTTACAGAAAATTAACCAGCACATCGAATCGAGCTTTGTTAAACGGCTTGGTGAACAGATCCGCTACATTATTATTAGAGCGGACCTGTTCTAGCAGCAAACGCTCATAACATTCTCTATTAAAATGAATTTTGATGTCGACGTGCTTGGTTTTTGAGTGCTGGACCGGGTTTTTGGCAATTTGGATCGCAGCCTCATTCTCACAGAAAAGAGGGGTTTCTTGAAAATTCAAACCGTAGTCCAACAGCTGATGTTGGATCCAGATGACTTGAGACCAACATGCAGATGTAGCGACATACTCTCCTATTGCTATTGAGGTGGAAACGATATGCTGCTTCTTGCACTGCCATGAAACCAATCTATCACCAATAAATTGGCATCCTCCTGAAGTCAATTTTCTATCAAGATCGCACCCGCCATAGTTGCTGTCTGCAAAAGCATAAAGATCAAATTTTGGATTTTTCGAATACTAAAGACCCAGTTTTGGGCACCCTTTGAGATACCGAAAAATCCGTTTAACATCAATTAAAGGAGAGAGTTTAGGATTAGCCTGGTAGCGAGCACATTGACAGACCGCAAACATTACATCTGGGCGACTAGCAGTTAGATACATGAGAGATCCGATCATTGATCGATAATGCGTCTGATCTATGGATTCACCCTCAAGATCAAGGGTCAGAAGAGGTCTTTCTGCCATGGGTGTAAGAGCAGGTTTCACGTCTCGGAACCCGAACTTCTCCAACACATCATCCACATACTTTGCTTGATGAATAAGGATTCCGGTTGAAGATTGTTGGACTTGAAGCCCCAGAAACGTGGTCATCTCCCCAAGAGAACTCATCTCGAACCTCTTCTTCATCACTGCTTCGAACTCTTTGCAAAGTTGTTGGCTTGTCGACCCAAAAATAATGTCGTCCACATATATTTGAATAAGAATTTGATCTGGACCGACATGTTTGATGAATAAGGTTTGATCAATGCTGCCTCGGGAATAGCCGTGGTTGAGCAAATGCTGAGTTAGGGTAGCATACCAAGCTCTAGGAGCTTGATGCAGCCCATATAGAGCTTTGTCTAACTTGTAAACATGGTTGGGAAGTTTTGAGTTAATGAAACCGGGTAGTTGGTCAACGTAAATCTCCTCCTTGACCTTGCCGTACAACAAAGCCGTCTTTACATCCATTTGGTATACGGTGAAATTCATATAGGAAGCATATGCAAGGAAGATACGAATGGATTCCAATCGAGCGACCAGAGCATTAACTTCCGTATAATCAAGACCCTCAACTTGCCGAAACCTCGAACCACTAATCTCGCCTTGTTGCGCACAATTACACCTGAGTCATCTTGTTTATTTCGAAAAACCCATTGGGTGTCAAGAGATTTCTTTCCTTTTGGCAGCTCCACCAACCTCCAAACCCCGAGCTTCTCGAATTAATTAAGATCATCATGCATGGCGTCAACCCAGCTGGGCTCATTCAATGCCATTTCACCATTTTTGGGCTCAATCTGAGAAATAAAGCAAGAATAGAGACACGTATTAACATCTCCACTATGACTTCGTGTTTGAACACCGTCGCCCAGCTGGCCAATGACGTTCTCTATTGGATGGTCACGCTGAATGCGTGCAGGGATCTCGGAGCTGATATCATTGACAAAGACTGGAAGAGTATGAATGTTAACCGCTCCATCATTTTCTGTGTGATCAACAGAAGATGTATAAGGTTTGTTCGGAGGATCTGCTACAAACTCTTCAGCAGTACTTTCTGGAAAGAGTAGTTCCATCAAATTTGAAGTTACAGCAGAAGTCTCGTGGTTCATGAATTCTCTTTCAACTGGAGTTAGAGGAGTAGCAGCAACATTAGGAGAAGGTTGTTGAGGAGAAGACTCAGAAGATTCAGTATGAACAGAGGAAACCATTGGAGGATCAGAAGAAAGCAGTGGTGGTCGGTAGACAACTTCGTCTTCTTCATCTTCAATAATGATCTTCGAATTTGACGTAGATCATGCTTGATTCTCTGAGGACACATTGAATGATTTGAAAAGAGATGTGTAGTCAAATAGCCAATCAGGACCCACTCTTGCATCTGTCTCATTTTCTTTGAGCCAACGAACATCGAAAGATTCTACGATCTGTTTTGTCTTCTTGTTGTAAACCCTGTAAGCAGTTCGAGCAACATATCCAACAAAGTAACAGTCATCGGCTTTTGCATTGAATTTGGGGTTGGATTCCAAGTGGAGAAGGGTGCAAGGGCAGCCAAATACTCGGAAATGGCTGACAGATGGCTTGTGTCCGTATAGAATTTCATACGGTGTCTTCATTCTGTCTTTGTTGATCAGCACATGATTCTGAACGTAGAACGCGGTGTTAATCGCCTCTGCCCAGAAGAACACAGGAAGCTTGGAGTCATAGAGAATCGTCCTTGTGGCGTCTTTTAGAGTTCGATTTCTGCATTCGGCAACCCCGTTTTGTTGAGGTGTTCGAACAAAACTGAACTGACGCACAATCCCTTTCTCAGCGCAAAAATGCTCAAGAACAGCGTTCTAGAACTCTGTTCCATTATCAGTGCGCAGCGGTTTCACTCGATTGTTGGTCTGATTTTCGATCATCACAATGAATCTTTTGATGAGTTCAGCGATCCCAACTTTGTTGGAAAAAAAGAAAACCCAAGTGAACCGAGAGTAATCGTCTATCACAACGAGGCGGTATGAATTGCGATTGATGCTGAGAACATTAACCGGACCAAATAAATCCATATGTAACAACTCGAGCACTTGAATTATGGAGTTGATCTGCTTTGGAAAGTGTGGTTTCCGATGATGCTTTCCTTGAGCGCAGGAAACACATTTTTCAAATGTAATGAAATCTCTGACAGGTAACCCTCGGACCAGTTCATTCTCTGTCAGCCGATTCAGGTTCTTTGCATTAGCGTGACTGAGGCGACGATGCCACAACATCTCATTTTGTTCAGAAGCTTTGGAGAAAAGGCAAGTGACTTCGTCGGGAATATTGTTGTTCATGTCTATAATGTAGGCATTCCCATCCCGCATAGATTTTACAAGAATCCAGTCTTCCGGAATGATAACACCAGGCTGTAAGATCAGACACTCCTTATCTGTGAAATGAGGGGAGTAACCCTTGTCGCAGATCTGGGATACACTCAGCAAGCTGTGCTTTAGTTCAGGAGCAAAGTTAACATTCTCAAAATTCAGCACTCCATTTGAAACAGTTCCTTTTTGAGTAATTTTTCCGCCCTCTCCGCCCGCAAAGGAAACATATCCTCCATTAAAAGTTTGAATGTCGTGCAGTTGGGATATGTCTCCAGTCATGTGTCAGGAGCAGCCGTTGTCGACATACCAGGGTCTGACGACATTCCTCTGCAACTGTCCCTGCACGATGAGCGGAATTATTTAGTTTTGGGGACCCAGGTCATCACAATCCTGGGTTGACCCTTTCCTTTCACAGATTTTTTATTTGATTCTTTCTTTGCATTTGATTTAGAGGTTAATGGTGACTTATTTGAAATTGATTTTGAAGGTGATTTTGGTATCCACCGAAAGTTAGGTTTTGAAAATTTGTTAGTTTGCTTCGAGCCGGTGGATTTTCTTCTTAAAGAGTTTGAAGATCCGGTCCTGCTCACTACTAGAAAAACAACCTTTTATGACGCTCATTGCACGTTGTAAAAGGCTCAGACGACGCGCAAATGCGCGTCAAGGAAGGCCCTGTCATAAAGAGAGACGACGCGCATTTACGACGCGCAATTACGACGCGTGTTTACGACACGCAATGCGTATCAAGGAAGGCCCTGTCATAAAGGAAGACGACACGCATTCGCGTGTCGTAAACTTACGACGTGCATGTTAATGACACACAATGCGTATCAAGAAAGCCCCTGTCAAGAAAGGCCATGTCATAAATGAAGATGACACACATTTTTGCGTATCATAATTTGAAATGTTTAAAAAAAATTATTTATAGATTTTCTTATTTTCAAATTAAATTTTTATTTAATGTTTCATATTTGAAAATAAAATATCATATGCAAAAAATAGAATCCATTGCATAAATTTAATGTCATACAAATAATCGTTCCGTAGAAAGATAAAACAAATCAATAGAAGTTCTAACAAAAATTTACAAACGAATTAGATACAAAAAATACAATCCATTGCCCCTTCGCTTATTCAAGATCAACCTGCAAGTAGCTAACTAATCTGTACAAATTCACCCTTGTTTATAATCATTTTCTTAAATACTTTACAAACATAATTCATCCATACTACCTGAACTATAGTTACAGCCTTGTTTCTTCTTCTTCTGAACTCATCTCTTGCAATCATTACTCTAAGCCTAGTCTGAATAGATACAACAGCTCCTTGTCAATTATGTGAAAAATACAACCGGAGAGTGGCCTACCTTCGCAATAGCAACAACTAACGAAGCAGGAATGAAAGAGAAGGCAATACTCACAACAATAGGTGCAATGAATGCATCTAGGTCCTACAAGATCATACAAATCACTGTTTAAATACACACTACATATAAAGGTGTCAATATTCTGATTGTATGTACTTAATATATAAAGACTCCAACAATAAATAGATATGTTATGTTACCTTGAGACGCCTTTGAAGGGGATCCAAAAGATAATATGTAGTCTTATGAACTTGGATGAATCCCATTGTTGTAACAGATATTTCAAGAAGAATATGACAAACAAGATATATCAACATGTATGTATAATTAATAAAACACAATTAAATGATGAAGATATAAGATTCTGTTATTCAAGATGATGCACTTAGATATTATTATAGAGATATAAAGATTCACTGTGCTTTTTGACCTCCCTGATACGAATGTTCTAATGTTTTAATGTATGAATATCTCCAAGAAAAACAACCACTATGCTTTTTGACCTCATTAAACTCAGCATGATAAGAACTAGAAAGTAACATAAATATATAGAACAAAAAGAGATACTTAATTGCTGATGATGAGCTTCTGGATATGTAAATGTAGTTGTATTTTGTTACTAGAACCTACCAACAAACTCTATATGCATGTGGAATAGCAGGTCTAAAAAAATCTATATGCAATAAGCTAATAAGGTTTTAAAAGTGATAAAAATACCTAGGTAGTGTATGCATAGTTCATCAGTAGTTTCAAGGATCAACTGTTCACAGAAGCAATTTGAATTGCTTGATATATGGTCAATGGCTGGAAATAAAACCAAAATAGTAAAATATTATGGCTTAAATGAGAAAAACACAAAAATATAAGTATGTAACCATATACACTAAATCTAATACAAACATTCTATGAAGTATATGAAACTACATTACCTAGTGAAGTTGGATAAAAAAGGAATGTGCTGCTGACAGCTATGGCTTGTCACCGATTGAGTCCCCTAAACTGAGTTTGGATAAACCTACCAGCTGATCCAAATTGATGGGGGTATTGGAGTGGACTGTTGTGGGTTTAAGAAACTGATGAGACTCTGTTTTAGCTGCTGGTGCGGGCCCACCCCAAAAGGGAAAAGTAACCGGTATGAACTCATAATAAGCTGGAAACATGGCAGCAGCAACAGTAGGGTACCACTTGAATTCTACCAGAAAATTACAATTTTGCCCGAAATCAAACGCTAAAAAAGAATGGTGGGCCTTTGAGGGTGTAGAATATTGATGGTTTTTTTTACCTTCGTTCCTACATAAAATGTTACAAGCAAGCCAAAAAGAGTGGGTAGTCCTAGGAAAAGAAAACAAAATTTGATTTTATCAACTCCAAAGTAGATATGTGCAAAAATTTGGGGAAAACAGAAATAGAAATAGAAACCTTCTGTCTGAAGAAATATAGATTTTCGCCAACTTATGCCTGATGGTCCGATCACATAGCCCACAAGGTTAGCCACGTGCCGAATAGATATAAGGGCAAAATGGTCATTTTCAAATTCTTTTAAACTAAACCAGTATATCCGTGGAAATTGGTCCGATGACAAAGCCCACAATTTTACTTTTTTGGGTTTTGGTTATATATATTCTTTAAATTAATTAATGAGTGGAATGGTATTAATGCAGGACGCTGAGAAGCAGGGAGGCAGCAAGAAAAGCGATTAAAAGGGTAACTTTTTTGTGAATAAAAATGAGAGTAGTGAGTTAAGAATTAAGATGCGTAGGTAGGTAGGTACCTGTGAAGATGTAATAACTGTGATGCCCATGTCACGTGCAAGCCGATAAAGGTGCTCTTCAACGTCCACAGTTGTAGCACTAAAACAAACAAGATATGGCATTAATTCAAATTCTTGATAAACATGAGGATAGCTTAGCTTACTTGGTGCATTCATCTAGGACGCCAAACCGAGGCTTGTGAAAGAATAAGTGAGCCTTGAAAACAACAAAAAAAAAACAAAAAAAATAGAATACAATAGCCGTAGTAATTAATACATATGATAATGATGTGGTGGAAGCTCACCATGCCTAATCTTTGTTGTTCACCAAGAGACAAGATGTCTTCCCAGTTCTGACTAGCATCCCACCTCCCTTCTCTTTAAAAAAGGTACAACAATTTCACATTCTCTAGAATCCTTTTTAAATGCATATCCAGAATATTTGCATCAGCAACACCAGTAATCCAGATCAAACATTCATGGACTTCATCCAAAAATTCATGGCATTCATGACCTTCATCTTGATCAAAAACTCCATTCATACACTTAATCCATAACTTATTTAGGGTTTTGAATATGGACAGGATGAGAATGATTGATCAAAAACTCCATCATACCCTTTATCCAGCCTTTTGTCATCAACAGAAGAGACGATCAAAATTTTATGGTTTGGATCCCATTCAACTTGGAAAATCTCCTACATGTCAACCACAACCATGTTTTTCATGTTCTTTTATTTTAACTGTTGCAAAAATGACTTTATGAATTACATCATTGGTCAATATCCATGAACTGCAATAGATGAAATATATTTTGGATGAAAAACAATAAAATGGGTGTGAAAAATCATAAACTTTAGTCAAAAAAAAAAGAACATGCATACATAAGATTAGTTGAGCATTAAGATACACAATGGCATGAAATAAATAAGCATCAGTCTTTCCAAAACCCGTTTTACTATTCAGTGTTCTATTTTTGCTTAAAAATGAAAAATTAGCATGTTTTATTTGGCTTAAAACGAAAGTTACATGCTTTTTTGGTTTATAAATGAAAATAGCATGCTATTTTTGTGTTAAAGATACAAACAAAACGTAATATTTTTCAAAATAAAGGTAGCATGTTATTTTTGGCTTAATTCCCAAAAATTAGAACATTAAATCTAAACAAAATTTAGAATTACTAACAAAGTGTTTTAAAAGTCAAAATTGTACGTATTTTTGTATACAGGGAAATGAAAGTTGTAGTCAATACACATATGTTAAGCTCACATATCCATTTTGGAATAACTCCAACAAATATGTTTTCTGAGAAAGTAAAGTTAATACTATTTAGTAATGACAATTGAGAAAGTATTTAATATTCAACGTGAAAGTAAGATCATGCAATTATTGAATTCCAAAATTGATCTATTTGAAGGATTACACACAATAACCATCTTATTAGAACCATGTTATCCTAATTTGAGCTCATTTGTTTAATCTGCACCCTTAGAATGCATTGTGTCAAAAGAAAAAGACCCAAACTTTTTAAATTAGTTGTTCAATCTGAAGCATTTTATTTGAAATTTTCATTTGTTGGAAAAAGAACATGAAATTAAGATGTACTTAAGCTTTTCATCTAGCCTGCTATAAATCATTAAAAACGTAAAAAATGAAATATAAGAACATTTAAATCAAAAGGGTTAAGAATAGTCATCAACGAACCATGTTTAAACGAGATCCAAGAACTCATCTGTAAACAAAAGGGTCAAATCGTAACAAAAATGATTAGGATTATGACCAGTCTTGGGGTAAAAAAATCAATCTTATAGAACCGTTATGGTTTGGATGAAAAGTTAGAAAAAAAAACTCAATAAAAAGAATCTTGAAATTTTGATGGGTGGAAAGAAAAGAACTTTTCTCTAGTCAAATTGCATGAACAATCCCAACTTATTAGGAGTGACAATCATATTAGCAAATGCAAAGCCAAAACATGGTTTGGTTAACCTCACCACCAAGTTTGCTTTGAATCTTAGCAATAGAATGAAAGGCCTTCAAGCATTGTGGGTAGACTTTTCGTGTTGATGGCAAAACAGGGGCAAAACATTTGATTATCAGTTCTTAAAGTTAAAATTAGTTTTCTGAGAAGGGGCAAAACATTCATATGTGTTGCAATTTTTTTACAACACATTCTTACAGAATACATAATATGTTCAATATTTCTAATGAAGAAATTGACATTGGCATTACATCGAACACTTGGCGGACATAATACAAATGACTATCTTACATGTGTGTTAAAAAAAAAAGAAAATCTATACTTAACAAAACAATTGAATGACTAACCTTTTGTCATTGTTGGGATGATAATGCCTTTCAATGATTTATCTGATTGTATTACTTATTAGAATATATTAAGTTGATTTAACCCCAATTGACTCTACTATACCCCATCCAATGCTTTATCTGATTGTGTTAAGCCATCAGATTGATACATACAACACCTATAACCAAAACATAACCCCAATTATTAGAAAATAGATCAACATTTTCATATGGGTATTGATATGCATCAAAATAAAATGTTTCATAATTGAATATTTCAAAAAAAAAAAAACCACATGCAAATGTAATATAAACAACATAGAAAGCACTTACTTTAAGACCAATATTATGACCAAACTTCTTTACTTCTTCAGTATCACCATTTCTTCCAATCCAGTTTTATACATTAGTTCACAAAACCATAATTTCTGCATACTCATTGACTGATTGACCAAAGTCAAATTGCTTACATTTTGTCAATGTTGCATATGATTTTTATTGCCACTTCTCCTAGATCAGTGGATTTGGCTTTCAGATCTTTTTCACGAACAATTGTTGAAAAAAACACATTTACCATGTGCTGCTAGAACTTCATACCGGTTATCAAGTACATCTCCAAAGCAGTAGCCTATATGTGAAAAGGGAAAATGAGGAAATCAAATTACCTGATAATCTTTCCAAGTGGAATAAATAGTTGTGGATCCCTTTATCTCTCCTATTCCATCAAATGCATCTTTGCACCAATGCCATCATTCCTTCTAACTTCAGTCCTAGAGGTGCAAATGGGGTTATCCAATAGCCAATGCTCTCTCAAGCATTTCATCAAACACATGTAGTGCACTTCTCAAATCCCTTTCTTTCTAGAACACTTATCAAATAACCATAACAAAACACCTCCAGCAACCATCACAAGATTACAAAGCTTCTAAAAGAGAAACCGAAGATTGAGAATTTTAAATCTCAATCTGAAATCAAAATCATAGGGAGAAATCCGAAATCATAAAATCAGATGGGAACAAATCTGTGAAAAAGAATTCTAAAGAAGGAGAAACTGAATATTAGCATTACCATAATCAAAAGAGAAACCGAAGGAAGCGACAAATTCTCTCAGTCCCTCCTCCGATTTCTATAAACCGGTGCGTCGTCGTCTGAAACAACTTCTGAATCAATTAGCTTAGGATACTCTTCAATGGTTCCATAGATTTTCTTATGTGCTCGTCTATGTTTAGAACTAGGGTGTGATTTTTGAAACGGCCATCCACATCTATGGAAAATATGCCCTGCAAAAATCGAAGTAAAATAGCAAACCACCATTAAAATATGTCATTTTCATAACAGTAATTCAATTCAAAATAAGAAATATAATAACTATTTCATAAATTAACGAAGAGAAAACCTGAAGAAGTGGCGATTTTGCTCTGATCTTGGGTATCCATGTTTGTATAAAGATCAAAACACAAAAAGGGTTTTGTAGAAGATGAGGAAATGAGGGGAGACTTATTTGAAGAAGATTGGAGAATGTAAGAAGAAAAGTGAAGAAAAAACGATTTTGAGAAAGCCTTTATAAGGAGTGATATCACCGTCTCTCACCTCCACCGATAAGCTCCATCTCTCTTTGGACCAAGCCATCGGAAAAGTCACCTCCACTCAAGCTAGTTTTATGTGTGTGGTGGTTGAATTGGGGAAATCCTCATCTTCGGAGGAAGAAGAGGACTTGGAGTTGAGTTTTTGTGTGTGTGTGTGTGGGGGGGGGGGGAATTTGTTGAAGAAGACTAATAGGAGAGTATTAGTAGGAGATAAGGTGTTGGTAGGTTCGATCGATTTAGTTGATCGAGGAGGAATGATCAAAAATTTGTCCCAAGTCTATTAGGGTTCTTGGTAGTTCTTCGAGAAGGAAGATGCATCGCAGCAGTCTGAGGCTAGAAGAGGCAACGAGGATTGGAGGCAGTGGATGTGGGTGAGGGGTGGAGACGAGGGAGAAGAAGGCGGGGTTTAAAAAATTTGGGGACTTCATTTTCCCTCTAAGGAGACGTGCGTTTCTTAAAAAAATATAAAACGACATTCATAGAGGACGCACATTTTAGATAAAGTGCCCTCCATGTTTTTTAATTTTTTACATGAGACATTAATTTAAGGGCACGCAATAATGCGTGACGTAAATCCTTAAATTTTTTGAAGATGACACTTTGTTAATGTCACTCTCTTTTACGTAACATAAATCAATGAGTGTCATGGTTTGCGCGTCGTAAAAGGGTCTTTTTCTTGTAGTGGCTCTTTGATAAATTCGACTTAGGCTTAGCCTGAGTTGAATTTGGCAAACTATTGTTGAATTTACAAAAAAAACCTGTTCATTCTTTTGAGAATTTGCCATTTTCTTGTTTGAATTTGTGTTCAAGTCACCATTTCGAGAACGAGTTATGGGGGTTTTCTAGTTAAAGATCGTCCCCGAAATTCGTTTTCCCCTCTTTTTGTTGTATGAGAAACAAACATTTGGTTCATACAATTTCTTGCAATGTGTCCAACAGTGCCCCAGTTAAAACAAATTTGTTTATTATCAATGATTTTGGCACTGCTGTCGACATACTTATTCTTTCCTTTTTCATTTTTAATGCTTCCACACTTGCAAGATCCATCACAGGATTTTGAAGCAGATGTGGAAGGTGCAGAGATATTCAAATCAGATTTAGCAGTTTTATCAGAAACAACACCATCATTAACAGAAGTATCAGACTGAAATAAAACACCACCAGACACAAAAACATTTGCATTTAATTTTGACACAGACTCATCATAGAAATTAACATCAAACTTAAACATAGTATTATTTGACTCAAAAGTTTCAGCTTCATGCTCCCCCTGAACTACTGATATATCTGCACTTAAGATAGAAACGTTGGTATGCAAATTCTCATCATTACACTGTATTGCCTGCTCAGAAGCTGACTTTCCATATACCAGGTGAGGTTCTCTATCAATTTCTTCTTGAGACAAGGGAATAGCAGTGTAGTTGTGATTGAAGGGAAGAGGGACGCTCTCAAATCCTAGTCCAGCTTTTATTTGATTACCATGAGTGATATCTCTCCAATGCGATTGACATTCGATCAGTTTTGCAATCCTTTCACTTGACCCATCATATTTTTTGAAATTAAATTCACCATTTTCAAAACGATTTTTCAATGTATCAAGTTCCGCGGTTACAGCAGCAAATTTTCTTTTGAGATGATCATAGTTCTCACATTTGTTGTTGTAATCCTCTTGCAATTTTTTAAAGTCTTTTGTTTTATTTTCTAATTGAGTTTTTAAGGGATTTTGATTTTTCCTAAGTGTATATCCCTCATATTTCAAGTCCTCGTTCTCTCTTTTGATTATCTCAATTTGACCTCTAAAAAGCAATTTTAATACAAGACTGAGAACAACCGAATTCACTAATATCAGGTTTGACTGGTTCTGGAGTGGTTTGCACCATGAATGCAAACTGCAGATTCATCATCTCTTCTTCTGGATCTGCCTCTATTTCTTCTTCAACTTCATTCTTGATTTGAGCAAGATGTGCCTTTTCAGGTCCCGAAATGTTTAGGTCTTGAATTTGATCTTCCCAGCAAAAAGATTTTCCCACCATTTCCAAGTTTGCAGACTAATTGTTTGAAGATGATCCATTGTTGTTGCTGTGGACATAAGTCACTAGCACCATGGTTCTGTCAGAGTTCTCTCGTCGATCAGGTTTTGGGCATTCCCTTGCAAAGTGTCTTGGTTCATGACAATTGTAATAGCGCAACTTTCCTTTACTGAATCCCATTTTCTTGTCAGCATTGACACCCCAGTTGTTCTTTCCAGTTTTCTTGGAGAATTGTTTAGCCCTGAATATTGCCATTTCCATTTGCCAAGTAATGTCCATTTCTTCCACATCCTCTGGATGGATTTGGTCGAGATCAGCGAATGAGAGTTGTGGAGAGAGCTCTCCGGCCACAAAGGCATTGTAGCAGTTCACTAACCTAGTAGCGAGAGCCATATTTTCCTCACTTGCAGATGAACTTTGAGAACCAATTCCGTGAGTTTGAACTGAAACAGTTGTGGAAGAACCAACACTAGAACCAATTTGTGATATGTTTTGAGATTGAGGGACTGAGTTTGTTGCATTTGAGATATGTTGTATGGTATGGTTTGATGGGCTGCATAAGTTTGAACTTGAGGAACATGAACTTGAGAATTTGGATGAGTGGTAACGCTTGAGAAGGCGGTGTTGTTGTTTTGAATTCCAAGATTAGCTGTAGAGTACGAGTTGACATGGTTGATTTCTCTTTGTTTATCATCAAGATCGCAAGCTTTGATGATTGCCATTGTTTCGGCTAAGCTCAATCGGTTTAGGTCTTTTATCTTTTTAATCACTGAGACATTCATGTCCCAGGATTTTGGAAGGGAATTTAGCAGCTTTTTGTTGATCTCGGACCTTGTAACCATCACACCTGCGGAGCTCATTTCAGTGGTTAGTGTGATAAACCTTTACAATTGATTTTCCAATGTTTCTCCCAAGATGTAATTGAACATATTGAATTTTTGTCGGAGCATGTCTTGTCGGCTTTGCTTCATGTCTTTATTTCCTTCGTAGATTTCGATGAGCGCTTCCCACAATGCCTTTGCTGACATGTATTCACGAAATCCTTGTGCAATCTCAGGAGACAATGTCATGGTGAGTGTAGCGAGTTCCTTTTCTTGTTCTTCAACTCTTTCAAAGTCATCATCAGTGTAGTTTTCAACCTGTTTGTCAATTACAATGCCATCTTCTAGAGTGGATGTAATCCGAATCGGTCCTCTTAAAATACTTCTCCAAATTTATAAGTCTTTCATCTTGATATATTTTTCAATTCGATATTTTCATTCAGGAAATCCTTCAGCTGACAACAGCCTGGGAATTCGAGTAGTGGTTCCCATAATTGCATCTAAATCTTGATGAGCAATCACTCTTTGAGATTCCATTTTGACAAGCTTAAGTGAATGTTACCTAAAACACAATGTATAACCGCACACACTATTACAGTTGCAACCGCACACTAAGCAGCACACTGAACAACACTCGAATTCAATTCAATAAGTGTAACCGCACACACTTATCAGCAAATCCAACCGTACACACTCAACAGCAATTCCAACAACACATCCAACCGCACACTCTTAACAGCACACTCAATTTAACAGTAAACCCAACCATACACTCTTAACAGCACACTCAACCGCATACACTTGGCAGCACACCTTCAAACAGTGAACCGCACACCTTCAAAACTACTCGTACACGCGATTTTCTTAGATTTTTGATGAAACTTGATTTCAAACTATTGAAAACAGGAATCAAACAGCAGTTATTTCATCAAATGCACTTCAAAAACAGTGAAATATTTCAACCTCACACTCTAAAATACTTCAATTGATACCAAATTGGCTCTGATACCAATTGTTAGTCCCAAAAACTATGGATCCAATTCAGTAATCAATGAAGCAACTAGTAATCAAAATGAAGTGTAGAAGGAGTAGAAAAGAGATAACATCAAGCATGCACACATCTATATCATAAATGTCAAGTACACCTTGAGAAGTACACACACTGCACTGTTCAGCAACTAGTACAATTTGACACAAATCAGCTCCTATAAATAGTACCCCCACCAGCACACGAGTGTGCAGCCATTCACGCGTGTGCAGTAACACACACTGTATGCGGCCGCACACACGTGTGAGGCTGCACACATACATCAAGTTCAAATCACTACACTGCCATACAAACACTACCACCCTAATCAAATCTATACAAAATTAATGCCTAGCTCAAACCACAATATTATGGACTTTCACTAGGGACCCTTAACTAGTTCATAAAAGAATAACCATACCTGCCTCAGCTCCAAATTCTATTGTACTGGTATATTTGGAACCTATTTAATAGAATGAGCAAACAAACACATCACACAAACAAAACGAACAAACCGAATAAAAAAAATATTTTTGGATTTTAGAAATTTTCTGAAAAATAATAAAAACAGAAAGAGAAAATATTTTTGGATTTTTGAAGTTTTCTGAAAAATGGTAAAAACAGAAAGAGAAAATATTTTTGGATTTTTGAAGTTTTCTGAAAAATGGTAAAAACATAAAGAAGTTAAAAGAATATAGATAAAAGAATATACAGAATATACAACCGAAACCTTATCTTTATTGAGTGAAGCAAAATAGACCGAGCGTTCGGTTCATTTCGGTTCCTTAAAATTCTAGAGCCGAAATAGACCGAGCGGTCAGTTCATTTCAGTTCCCGAAAATTATGAAGCCGAAATAGACCGAGCGTTCGGTTCATTTCGGTTCCTTAAAATTCCAGAGACGAAATAGACCGAGCGTTCGGTTCATTTCGGTTCTCGAAAATTTTGGAGCCAAGATAGACTGAGCGTTCGCTCCATTTCGCTTGTCTAATTTTTAGTGCAAGATTTGAGGATTTGGTACCAACTCTGCTTCCATTATTCCCAGGCCTTGTAAAATTTTATTGAAACATGCTTCAGGTAAGGCTTTAGTGAATATGTCAGCTAGTTGATCAAAGGATTGAACAAAATGCACTTCCACGTTCCCATCTTCTACATGATCCTTGATGAAATGATATCTAAGTGCAATGTGCTTAGTTTTTTTAGTGTTGCACTGGATTATGACAAATCCTTATTGCACTTTCTGAGTCACAATAGAGAGGAATCTTCTTCATACTCAGCCCGTAATCTCTCAGTTGACTTTAAATCCAAATTACTTGAGAAGTACAAGATGCTGCAGCTATGTACTCAGCTTCTACTGTTGAAAGTGATACACATGTTTGCTTCTTGGACTGCCAGCTAACAAGTTTTCAATCAAGAAATTGGCACCCACCTGTAGTGCTCTTTCAGTCCAGACCACATCCTCCAAGATCATCATAAGAAAAAGCTTGAATAAAAAAACCAGATTTAGCCGGATACCAGAGACCGTGAGACGAGGTTCACTTTAGGTAACAGAAGATATTCTTCACTGCCACCATGTGAGGTTCTCTTGGATTAGCTTGAAACCTAGCACAATAACAAACATAAAACATAATATCCGGTCTACTAGCTGTTAGATACATAAGGGACACTATCATTTGATGATATAATGTTATGTCAACAGTAAGTTTTTCCAGAGATGGTGTTAACTTAGTGCCAAATGCCATTGGAACCTTCACTTTTGAGTCTCCTGTCATGTCAAATTTTGTTAACAGGTTCTTTGTATACGCCTCCTGGTTGATAAAGATACCTTCTAGTCCCTGTCTAATATTTAAACCAAGGAAAAAATTAATTGGACCATTGCGTTCATTTCAAATTTAGTCTCCATCAACTTTCTGAATTCAAGTGTTAAGCTAGGATTCATAGAGCCGAAGATGACATCATCGACATAAATCTGAACTGTCATTAGATGTTCGCCTTCTTTCTTTCGGAAGAAGGTTGGGTCAACCGAACCTTGCTTAAATTTCGACATTTTCAGAAAACGAGTTAAAGTTTCATACCTGGCTCTCGGTGCTTGCTTCAAACCATAAACCGCTTTATCCAGCACATAGCAATGATCAGGAAATTTCTCGTTCACAAATCGGGTCTGTTGCTCAACATACACTGTTTCTTCTAGCTCTCCATTCAAGAAAGCACATTTGACATCCATTTGGAAAACTTCAAAGTTTTTATGAGCAACATATGACAGGAAGATTCTAACTGATTCCAACCTAGCTACTGGAGTGAAGGTTTCCTCATAATCTATCCCTTCCTCTTGGCAATATCCTTTCACCACCAACCGAGCCTTGTTGCGAATCACGTTCCCCTCTTTGTCCAATTTATTTCTAAAGACCCATTTCAAGCCGACCACAGAAGCATCCTTTGGTGTGGGAATCAGCCTCCAAACTCGGTTACGTTCAAACTCATGGAGCTCATCTTGCATTGCTTGCACCCAATCAGAATGATCAAGTGCATCATTAACTGTTTTCGGTTCGATTTTGGAGATGAACGAGTTAAACATGCAGAATTCAACTTTAGAGAATAATGCAGTTTGTTTCGCTTTCAATTGAGAACGAGTAAGAACTTTCTCAGAAGATTCACCAATAATTTGTGCTTTGGGATGGTCCTTGGTCCATTTCACTAACGGAGGATAATTTGGGTCATAAGCTGGATCCAATTCAGCATTCACTTCCTCTTCAAGTTCTGATTGATCACCCTCGCCTTCATCAGTTGCATTCTATTTCTCCCCCTCAATTGGCAAAGTGTAACCTGTGGCAGCATCAGAGTTTGTATTCTCTATGGGAGTTGGATTCTCCCCCCTCGACTGGACCATTATGAGTTGGGGATGATTTTGAATTCTCCCCCTCAAAAGATACTTCGGTTGTCTTTGGTGCTGATGAACTCTCCCCCTTGAACGTTGAGTCATTGATTGGAGAGTCAGTTGAGGGTTGAGCGCCTGTAGTTTTAGGAGGTTCACTTTCCATTTCTTTTGCAGCTTCATCGATGATCTTTTTGAGATTATCAATTTTGTTATCTTCCGCTTTCGCCTCTGAGTGTGCCGCTTTCTCTGGTTCATCAAATAACCGAATGTACTCTTTGAACAAGTTGGATATGGGAACTGAGACTTGTCCTGATGCAGGAAAAATTTCCCCTAAGTCACTTTTGCTCCTTTGAACTTTCTTCATGTAATTATCGTCAAAGGTTACGTAATACGTTTCTTCAATCCTTCTGGATCGTTTATTCAGAACTCTGTAAGCTTTAGAAGAGAGTGAATAACCAAGAAAGATTCCCTCATCTACTTTGACATCAAACTTGTTTCGGTTCTCTTTTGAATTAAAGATGAAACATCTTGAACCAAACACGTGGAAAAATTTAACATTGGGCTTTCGGTTATTTAAGATCTCATATGGAGTGATTGAGAATCTTTTGTTAAGGAAGGAACGGTTCTGAGTGTAGCATGCGGTTGCGACTGCATCAGCCCAAACGTATAACGGAAGGGAAGCGAAACTGAGCATGGTTCTAGCTGCCTCACACAATGAACGGTTTCGTCTTTCAACAATCCCATTCTGTTGTGGTGTATAAGGGGCCGAAAAGTTGTGAGTTATCCCCTTATCAGCCAGAAAGTCCTCAAAATCTTTATTCTTGAATTCCAGCCCATTGTCACTCCTGATATTCCTCACCGTCTTTCTCAGCTGAACTTCCACTTGCTTAATAAATGTCTTCAACTTGGGAGTTGCGTCTGATTTATGTTTAAGAAAGAAAACCTAGGTGAAGCGTGAAAAATCATTTACAATGACAAGAATGTACTTACTACCACCGATGCTCTCGATAGTCGAAGGTCCACATAAGTCAATGTACAATAGTTCAATAGCTTCAATAATCTTTGCATTAATTCGTGTAGAGTGGCTCTTTCTTCTCTGTTTGCCCATCTCACATGCTTCCCACAGATGTTCCTTGTCAAACTTGAGAAGAGGGAGGCCTCGAACATGATCACCAAGCACCAACTTATTAATGTCTTTGAAGTTCAGATGTGATAGACGTCGATGCCACAACTAGCTTTCATCTGTATTTGCCTTGGACAGTAGACATATTGTTGGTTTTCCTCATATTGGGTTGAGATTTAAAGGATACATCTATGCCTTGCGTTCAGATTTTAACAGAACCTTTTTCGATTGCTTTTTAAATATTTCCACATACGCCGGTTTTCGAATCGAGAAATCTCCATTGGTTATCAGACCGTATCCTTTGATTATTCCATAGGATTTATTTCCATACTTTACACACCCACCATCTTTTAGGGACCGAAACTCCCTCAGCTTTTCCTTCCTTCCTGTCATGTGACGCGAGCAGCCACTGTCTATATACCATTCATCATCGAACTGATCGTCACTAATTACCTGCAAATTCAAGCAGATTTAGGAACCCAAACTCTCTTGGGTCCTGGTAAGCCTTTCACAGAAAAAGGAATTACAGAAGAAATATCAACAAAATATGTTCTTTTTACTAGAGTGGTTTGATATTTTCTTTTAATGGTATACACCTTTAATTTAGTTTTATCTTGTTAATTTTTGGTGCATTATTTGGTGTGTTGTAAGATGGTTTAGGATTTTTCTTTTGAATCCTAGGGTTAGCTGACTTTTTCTTATTATGGAACTCAAAATCTGATGCTAGCTTTCCCTTTCCTTTAATGTCCTTCATAGAATTTATTTTGCATTTTGAGTTAGAAGGACCGAAACTTGTGTTGGGACCGAAACTTGACTTTTGGTTATGAGAGTCGATGTGGGGAATGAAACTTGACTTTCGGTTTGGTACGCTCGTTTGGGAACTGAGATTAGATGTTCGGTTCGGACATTTGGAATAGTAGGAATTTGGGCTGAAATTTTCTTTTCCTTTTAGTTTTTCCTTCCCTTTATCTGTTGATTCTTTCTTAGGAGGTACATAGTTGGGATTTTGAGATTCCCAGTGACGTTTTCTCAGGTTTGGGTTCTTTGTGTATCGTTGATTTCTTAAGCGTTTTTGTTCCGCTAACTCCTTCTGTGATTTGTGGATATTGAAGCTACCCTTTGGTTTCTTCTTTTGACTTTCGGTTGTATTTGTTGGAACATTTGGTTCTGTCATCGGTTCTTCAGGGATTTCTTTAGTTCCACTTGTGCTTAGTTTGTCGAAACTTAAGGGTTTTTTGATGGGTTCAGCAACATATCTTCCTTTAACCCTCCATGAAGTTTGTTCAGATAAGCCTACGGTTTCGTCTGCGTTGTCAATAGGGACAGACCGGAAGTAATCTTCGCACCCTTCAGCATAGTCTTTGTCAACCAAGACTCTTAATTTTGTCGTTTGTTTTGTAGTGACCCCTGTAACTGCATAGACCTGATTTGGCACAGTTTGAACCTTTTGATAAACCATAGCTTTTTCCTTGAGTTTTTGTTGCTTGTCTTTTGACATGCGAGCGAATTCAACCGAATTTTCAGAAATAAGGGGTTTCTCATTCTCGGTTTCGCTCTCCATAAACTTAGAGCAATCAACTACGTCCTCTACTGAGATTTCACTCATCTCACTTTCCTCATCAAATTCAGACGTATTTTCTAAGTTCCTTTTATTTTCTGGGTTTGGCATTAGACATGTCAAATGATTGAATAGTGACTAACTTAATTTTCAACCTATCATTTTCATCTAAAATATCTTTTAGCATACATTTGTGTTCCTTAGAATCAATGAAGGTTTCTATCTTGTCCAGTCCAATTTTGTAAGATGTGGATGTCTCTTCTGATGACACTAATGATTCACATTCTGCTATGATCTCATCCTCCTTAAATTCAAGTAAGGGTAAAATCATCTTATGAATCTTCTTTCCTAACTCACAACTTAAATGCAATTGAGCAATATTAGTGTATAAACGCTTAGCAATTAAACAAAAAACATTCCTTTGTTTTAAAAACTTTAAATTGTCTATTTGCAAATAAATACTTTCTTCCCTAGCCCTAATTAACTCCGCCTCCTTTAGCTCAATCCACATCCTTCTTTCCTTACTCTTTGAAGACACCCTGCTGAGTTGGTCAGTTAGGTTAGAATTCGCTAAGCGAGTTTACATGAGACTACCAGTTAAGTTAGAATTTTTAATTTTTAATTCATTTAATTCTTCGTCATAATCTGTTATTGGAACTTTAAGTGATTGAAGCATGGATTGTACCTTTTTGATCAACCGGTCGCAGTCGTTGATCTTCTCACTAACAGGCTTGGCTGCAAAACACTTGTCCTTAGTCAGTTTCGGTTCTTCATTTGCACTTTCGATTGATGAACCAGCTGTGACAATGAAATAATTTCCAGCCGAACTTACTTCCTTTGCCACATAAGCCTTTCCATGAGTGGGCTTTCTTACCTCTTCATCTTTAGAGTCGATTGACCAAACATCAACGCCACCGAACTCATCTTCATCTGCATTCTCGTGTACAATCAAGGCATTCATAGAACTTTTAGTTGCCTTCTTTTTCTTGATCTCTTCCAACTTGCGCATATAGTACGCCTCATCATCTTCACCATCTCTTTTCTCAGCCATTTTCCTTAGCATGCAATATTTGGCAAAGTGGTTATTGCCGTGAAAGTAATTGCAATCGAACCCAGAGTCTCCTGCAAGCTTGCTCTCCTTCTTGTCTTCATCCTTTTGAGAAGAGATTTTCGCTTCATCCTTCACCTTCTCAGAACTATAACTTCCTTTCCAGTTTCGGTTCTTGTTGATAGGAAATTTTCTTCGTGCAAACTTCTTTGGATTGGTGACCATCATAGCGTACTCTTCGCTTGTAAGATCACACTCAGATATATCAGACTCTTTTTCTTCTTCTGCAATGCTTTTTCCTTTTGAGACAAGGGCCAGTGATCCCACACCAGAAACTACCTTCGCTTCTTTGGTTACTACACTCTCATGGGACTTGAGTATTCCCACAAGTTTCGCCATGAGTAAGACTTAAACTGTTCGTGTGCTTTCACGGTTGAAACCACAGCCGTCCATTCCGGTCTCAGTCCGTTCATGAAGGTCACCTTCTGCTCGATCAACTTTCTTTCTATTCCATGCTTGATCGTCTTACTTAGGAGATGATTGAACCGATCGAAGTTTGTATGAGTTTCTCCTCCGGTTTCTATTCAAAAACTCCAAATTTTGACAGCAGCAAGGTTTGAATGGAGTGTTCTAGATCTTCATCAGTTGAATAAAGTTCTTTCAACCTATCCCAGATTTCTTTGGCGGTCGTGCATGAACCAACCAACCAAAAAGTGTCAGATTGTAAGGCGAATCTGATCATTCTCATAGCCTTCACATTACACAACAACTTGTCTTTCTCGTCCTATGGAATCTTATCTACATCCGCCACTAGCTTTTTATATTCCTTTTGAGACATAACAGTTGTGTTCGTTCCTGAGTGAACAAACGGCCCAAGTGTGATAGCTTCCTAGATGAGATAGCCATTATCTTCCGATCCAACCACATAGTCTTCAAAGTGATGTGCCCATACTTCATAGTCTTGAGTTTAAAGAATGGGTATCCTGGTTGTAGATCCAATTATGTTTGACATGTTGATGGGATTTGTTTGCGAATCTTCGTGAGACATGGTGAGCTGCTAGAATCAAGCCTGTAAACTTGAGATTAGGGTTTTATCTGAAACAAAGTTGTCGTCGATACAAAGAAGATGGCTTCTATTTATATGATAAAAGCAGAAACCCTAAATAATTCTGAATACAGAAGGAATGTGTATTGATCACACAATCTCCTGCTCATATACCAATTGATGGAACTAAGTTCAATTAGGATCGTAAGATTCTATGCAAGCAAACAATTATGAACGTAAATATGAACACGAGTATGGCTTTGAATATGTCGTATGATTAATACTTCAACACCTCAGAAGAGCTCAATTAAGAACTTCGAATGTAGAGGTGTTTAGGGTTACAAAACAATAAATGTAATGATCGACAACGTATAATGCATACATGCATGCATATTTATAGTAAAACCCTACTAGATAATCACAGATGGACAGGCCCAATCCAGATACAAAATATAAATCCCATGACGCAACACAATAAAACCCAACAGAAACCTTCCTTAAAACTCATGCACAAGAGGGTTTAAGAGAAAATGGGCCAAGGAAAACGATCTAGTACCTTCAAGAGAATGCTTGTTGGTGTAGAACTTGAATCCCACGAACTCTTGCTTCAACTAGCTTGTTTTCCCAAGTGATTGCTTCCCAAAATCCTTCCTCCAAGCTTAAACTCTCTAAAGAACACACACTCGAGTTAGGGTTAAATAGGGACAAGAGGCTGTAAAGGGGAGGCTGGGGGAGGCCAATGATTCTTTAAATAAGGAGAATTGCCCCAGAAGTTAGGGTTTCATCTGCCAACTCCTACTCGCCGAGTCCCTTCTTGGACTCGGCAAGTAGGTCACTAAAACGCGTGGACCATCCCGCTACTACTTGACGAGTAGGGCTACCAACTCGTCGAGTAGACCCAAAGACCAAAAAGATTCAACATAAATCAATACCTGAGAATCGGGGCGTTACAACTCTCCCCCACTTGATTTAGACTTTGCCCTTGAAGTCTGGTGCGATGAACAATGTCGCGTAATGCTCCCGCATCTCTGCCTCCGGCTCCCACATCCACTCAGATCCCTTCCGATGCTCCCACTATACCTTCACCAACGGTATCTCCTTATTCTGCAAGACTTTTATCTTCCTTTCAAGTATGGCCACAAGCCTCTGCATGTAATTCAGGTGCTCATCAACCTGAATATCATCCAATGGAACTACTACCTCCTGATCAACAATGCACTTCCACATATGAGAAACGTGGAAAGTGTTGTGGATCCGACTAAGCTCCTCCGGGAGCTCTAGCATGTACGCCACCTTGCCGACCCTGGCAATGACCCTGAACAGTCCAATGTATTGGGGACCCAATTTACCCCACTTCCTGAAGCGAATCACACCTTTCCAGGGCGAGTCCTTCAGGAGCACCATATCATCCACCTGAAACTCTTAATCGGATCGGCGTCTATCGGCGTAACTCTTTTGCCGACTCTGAGCGGTCTGCAGTCGCTGCCTAAACTGCTAAATCTTTTCGGTAGTCTGCAGGACTACCTCCGTCCATCCCATCACTCGATGTCCAGCCTCACTCCAACAAACCAGGGTGCGACATTTGCGCCCATACAATAGCTCAAAAGGCGGGGCGCCAATGCTGGAATGGTAGTTATTGTTGTAAGCAAACTCCATAAGAGGTAGGTGGGAATCCCAACTCCCACCGAAATCAATGACACACGCCATCAACATATCCTCGAGGGTCTCAATGGTCCGCTCTCTCTGACCGTCTGTTTGCGGATGAAACGATGTGCTAAAGTGCAAGCGTGTGCCCAGTTCCTCGTGGAACTTCTACCAAAAACGGGAGGTAAATCTAACATCTCGATCTGAGACAATGGAGACCGGAATCCCGTGGAAAGCAACGATCTCGCAGACATATAATTCGGCCAACCTCTCGGCCGAAGAGCTCTCCCGTATCGCCAAGAAATTAGCACTCTTGGTCAATCGATCCACTATGACCCATATGGTGTCGAACCCTTTCGACGTCCTTGGCAGCTTCGTAATGAATTCCATCATGATCTGCTCCCATTTCCACATGGGAATCTCCAAAGGCTACAGCTTACCATGCGGCCTCTGATGCTCGACCTTGACCATCCTACAGATCAAGCACCTCTCGACATACCAACCGATTTCTCGCTTCATACATGGCCACTAGTAACTCAAACTCGGGTCTCTGTACATCTTGGTGGCCCCCAGGTGTATGGAAAAATGAGACTTATGAGCCTCCTCCGTCACTGTCTGCCTGACTCCACCAGTCATCGGAACCCAAACTCGACCACATCGGGTCAATAACCCCCGGCTATCCTGAACAAACCGGGCGCTTTCTCCCTTGATCCTTTCCATCTTCCAGTTCTCTGGTCGTAATCCCCCGGCCTGGGCATCTCTGATCAAACTCACCAGTGGGGAATCCATTGATATCCTCATACACTTTGTTGGGGTGGAAGACCCAGCTGACTTGCGGCTCAACGCGTCCGCAACCACATTCGCTTTACTAGGGTGGTAAAGGATCTCACAATCGTAGTTCTTGACTACATCTAACCACCTGCGTTGTCTTATATTCAGGTTCGGCTGATCCATGATGTGTCTCAAACTCTTGTGATCCGTGTATATGGTACAGCGGACCCCATATTAGTAATGCCTCCAAATCTTGAGAGCGAATACCATCGCTCCCAGCTCCAGATCATGTGTAGGGTGTCTCCTCTCATGCGGCTTCAGCTGCTGCGATGCATAGGCTATCACTCGTCCTCTCTTCATGAAGACCGCTCCTAAACCTATGATGAATGCATCACAGAATACCAAAAATCTTCTACTCCCTCGGGGAGTGTCAAAACTGGAGCCTCACACAAACACCACCGGAGGGTCTCAAACGCCCTTTGCTGCTCGAGGCCCCACCGGAAATCCACCCCCTTCTCATTAGATGAGTGAGGGGTACTACAATCTTGGAGAAGTCTCGAATAAATCTCCAGTAATACCCCGCTAACCCCAGAAAACTCCTGATATCTAAAGGAGACCTCGGCACCTCCCACTGCATAATTGCCTCGATTTTGGCCGGGTCGACCAAAATCCCCTCCTGGTTAATAAGATGTATGAGGAACTGGACCTATCGTAACCAAAACTCACACTTCGAGAACTTAGCATACAGCCGTTCTCGTCTCAGAACCTCCAACAGCTCCCTAAGGTGCTCCTCGTGCTGCTCTCGGGTCTTGGAATACACCAAGATATCATCTATGAACACAATGACCGAGCGATCAAGCATCGGTCTGCAGACCAGATTCATCAGGTCCATGAATACTATCGACGCGTTGATGAGGCCAAACGGCATCACCACGAACTCGTAGTGACCATAACAAGTCCGAAACGCGGTCTTCTCCACGTCCTCCTCTCTAACTCGGACCTGATGATATCCCGACCTCAAGTCAATCTTGGGGAACCAATATGCACCCTATAACTGATCGAAGACACCGTCTATCCTCGAGAGTGGATAACGGTTCTTCATCGCCAACTTGTTCAGCTCCCTATAGTCAATGCACATCCTGTGTGATCCAACCTTCTTCCTAACGAAGAGGATCGGTGCTCCCCATGGAGAACTGCTAGGTCGAATGAACTGCTTGCCCAACAGTTCCTGCCGCTGTGAAGACAACTCCTGGATCTCGGGTGGCGCCAAACGGTACGGTGCCTTGGCAATAGGATCCACACCCGGCACCAGGTCAATCCGTAACTCAACCTGCCTCTCCTGAGGTATCCCAAACAACTCCTCCGAAAACACGTCGGCATACTCCCTAACCACTGGAACCTCTGAAACTGAAGTCTGGTCTTTAACCTGCGTATCTACCATGTACACTAGGTACCCCGCACACCCGTGCTGTAGATACTGCCAAGCTCTGGTGGCTGAACAAAACCCCAACCCCGCTATGGTGCCCTCGCCATATACAATCAATTCTCCCCCACTTGGGGTTTGAACCACCACTCGCTGGCCCTCGCAATCTATCATGGCACTGAAGCGACTAAGCCAATCCATACCCACAATCACGCATACTTCCCCCATGGGAATCGGAATCAAATCTATCGAAAAGACCACTTCGAAATCTCCAATCGACATCCTCGGTAGACCGAAGAAACAGAAACTCCATGTTCGTTGACGATAGAAACTCGCAACGGACGCTCTATCTCGTCAACTGGCACACCAAACCCCCTACTAAACGTCTGAGAAACGAAAGACCCACTCTCCCCCGAGTCAAATAATACCAAAGCAGGCAAGGAGTTTACTAAAAACATACCTACGCACAGGTACCACATATAATCATAACATAGATATAATAAACGAGGTAAAAGAGAGAAACATACCAGCAACCACACCCGGTGCTGCTCTGGCCTCCTCTATCATAAGCTGGAAACCACGCCCCTAAACCTTCGTGGGCGGCCTTAACAGGCCTCCCATCAGTGATCCTCAAAGTAGCTGGCGCTGGAACCTGCGACGACTTGGCGGCTAGCAATGGGCAGTTGGCCTTCACATGGCCAACCTGATCATAGTGATAGCACAACCTCATACCCGAAACTGGGGCGCCCTAGCGACAATCCTTCGCATAATGCCCCTCCTTGCCACACCTGTGGCATCCGCTACCCGCTCGACATACTCCATAATGACTCCTACCGCACTTCCCACATGTGCGGCTCTGCTGATCCCCAGTCGTAGAATCATCGGTCTTAGACCGCTTCGGCACCGGCTGAGACTGTGTCGGGGCCAGACGCTGCTCCCTCAACTGCAGCTCGATCTCCAACTCACTCCGCCTAGCGGCGTCCTGCAACTCCAACAAAGTATCACATCGTTGGGTAGACACAAACTGATAGATGTCAGTCTTGAGCATGCTCAGATAACGATTCATATGAGCCTGCTTGGAAGAAAACTCTGGGCAGAACATCGCCCTCTCTGTGAACATACGGGTGATCTCCATCACCGACTCTCCATCCTGCCTTAAACTCAAAAACTCCAGAGCTAACCGTTCCCGCTCCACCCATGCAGCATAGCGGGTACGAAACATCTCTCTCAACTACTCCCATGTAACAGAAGCTCTCTGATCATCAGTGTACAATCCGGTTGTCAACCTCCACCAATCCTTGGCCCCTAGCCTCAACAGGTTCAGGGCACATCAGACCTTCTGGTCAGTAGGATAGGAACACATGAAGAAACAACCCTCCACGGCAGATAACCACCTCATAGCTCTAATCACATTCTTAGTACCATAAAATTTCGGGGGCTTCTTGTTATCGAAGTCCTGGTACTGGAAACCCCGTCCAGATCCCCCTCCACCTGCCGCTATTACAGCTGATGCAGCTGTGGTGGCATCCGTCTCTGCAAGGGCTGTGTAACACTCGTCAAAGTACTCAACCATAGTGATCTTAATAGACCCAGACATCTTCGGTAGTTGCGCCCGGAACAAAGTGGAAACCTCATCATAAAGGACCTCTCGAATTCTAGTGTCTAGCTCATCCGTCCCCATCTGTACCACAGGCTCAAGTGCTACCGGCACAGTCACACCAAAAAACCAAGAACGGCGGAAACGTTCTGGGGCGGAGGACGTCATGTCAAGTATCACAACAATGCAAAGTAGTAAACAAGCAACAACATCATCCATTGCATTAATAGTATAATTTTAATTACAAGTGTGTTCTTTCATAGTATAAAACAACATAAAGAATAATCAAAATAAAAATACGAGTCTTGACTGCTCTGTCTTCACAAAACCTGGTCGTCGTACGTGTCTATTTGTGACCTAAGAATACAAGTTATTTTGAAAGCGAGTATCAGCAATAAAGCTAGTGAATTCATAAGTATTACTATGTCTTTGATTTGTAAAACTGTAAATAAAGACTTGTAAATGTTTGAAGAAAAGTTTGTATAAGTATGAAAGTGTTTGTAAGTAATTGTAAACGTTTGAAAACCCTAGAAAATCTCATATTTCCTACTAGTATAAAAAGTAGTCATCTACCAAGACTCGACTGTTTTGAAAGTAGCCTTCTACCAAGACCCGATTGTTTTGAAAGTAGCCTTCTACCAAGACCCGACTATTTTGAAAGTAGTCTTCTACCAAGACCCGACTGTTTTGTAAGTAAGCATCACTGTAAATGTGACGGTTTTTCCCTGTTTAACTATTATTATAAAACTATAGTTTACCTCATCGTTTATGCGTAAGAGTCGCAATATAAAGGTAATAAGGAAAACAGTCTATCTATATCAAATATATCCTACCTCGTCGTTTATGTGAATGTGTCACAAAGTAAAGGAAGGAACATAATATAATAACTAAAAATTGTATCCTTTTGTACTAGGATATTCATGGCGTGGAAACTCGCCGAACAGTATAACCGTAGACACCCATTGATGATCATTTTCCCTACTGTAGCTAACAGCTTTGGGTGTGGAATGGTAAGACCCGAAACGTTTGAAACAGATTCTATGTAATAGTATCTATTAAACGTATTAATGTACACGTGTTCATGTAAGCGTATCTATGTAAATGTATTCTTGTAAGCGTATCTATGCAAACGTATTCATGTAAATGTATCTATGTAAATGTATTCATGTAAGCGTATTCATGTAATCGTATCTATGTAAATGTATTCATGTAAGCGTATCTATGTAAACGTCTCTATTCATATAGTATGTAATGTATTAGTATAGACTCATGAATGAACTGACTCTTGTGTGATTCCTTGTACTTGGAATAGTAAGTAGTATCTCCTAACTATACCTATTATAGTTACTATTAATGTACGTTTATAACTGAAAGTATGGCTCTGCTACCCAAAGGTACTGAACTGACTGATGGAACTTTTATGTCTATATATGTATACATGATATATAATTAATATTTAGATGACATTCAGACGAATAACCGATGCCCTAAGGCCACATCCCAACGAGGAAAAGGAAATAAAGTGAGCTAGTCGTCCTAAGTTCTTTAAACATTACTTATATAACTATACATGTATGGGCATGCATTTGACAATATAAAAGTATAAAAGAAGTTTTGTAAAACCTTTGAAAAGTGTAATAACTAAGAAATGATGACTTGATGTCAGTTTGTAAAACAATTTAAACACAGTTTGTTGATAAGAACAATTTTAAGCATAAGAAAACCTTTGTTTGAAACACAATTGTAACAGAGTTTGAAAGGAAACATATAGTATGTAAGACAGTTTGATAAAGAGTTTTAACATGGAAAAACGTTTGAGAAAGCCATTTGAAGTAATCTATTTGGTAAAACAGCTAAAAGTATAGTAAATCCATTTGAATGCTAGTTATTAATCACATGTGATTGATATAATAACTAGCATGATTCAACTTGTATTCCCCCATAAAGCATTTATAAACATTTAAAAGGTTAATTAAGGGGTATGAACTCACTTGCAGTGAGCGGATCGTATGGAAGTGTCGGACAAGTGCTTGGTGTCAAGTGAAGACTTAAACACACACAATGATCCTAATAACATATAAAGACATATGTATGTATATAATTAGTGATTATAACACTAATTAGACAAGTATAAACATCCTACTGGGAGGAAAACACTTTAGTCAAGTGCTAGGAGGCCATTGGGTTGCAACAAAGGATTGCAAGGCATCGTATTTGAGTTTATGGTCAACGGACCATACTTAATGGAGTTTACGGCCTAGGGGAGTTTACTCCTAGTCATAAACTCTCTAATGGATCTCCATTTAAGGCTTAAAGGCAAGGTTTCTTAAGTGGTTAAGTGTTCCAAGGCTTAAACAAGAGGCTAGGTGAGTTTAAGGTCCAAGAATGACCTTTACATGTGTTTACGGCCTGGGGACCACTTCCCCATGAGTTTACAGCCGTAAACTCATGGTGTGAAGTACCATTTTGTTTCATGAAGTCCCTAGTTTAATGGGGTACGGTTCTAGACTAAGTTCCTGATGGGTTTTGGTCCTAAGAACATCCTATGTGCTCATACAAACCCTAATGTTTGGATCTAGGTTTCTCTATTGTACATGCAAATTATCCAAGACTATAATCCCTAATTCTAGCATTCAATTAATCATATTAACATGAGAATAGGTTTAAGATGTTACCTTGATTGTTATGTAGCAATAACAATCCCAAATCTCTTTGTATTGACTTTGGAAGGCTTAGAGTCACAAGTGTCACTCCTCTAATGGTTCACAAACACCATAAGCAAGAGGATGAAGAGGAGAGAGGATGGAGGCTGCCCAAAACGCCTACAAACCCTAGAGAAGTCTTAGCCACGTTTTTGGTCATAAGGGATCTCTTTATATAGGAGGCAATTAGGGTTATCTAACAAGGAAACCCTAATTTGGATTCTTAATCCCTAAGCAACCCATGGAGCCCTTTCCTTAAGGCCTTGGACGATTTCATATGGGCTTCCCCCATAGAATTCGTCCACCTTATAATAAAAGGCAATCCATGACCCAAATTGCAATTATCTTATAATTACAATTCCAGTCCCTTAAGTTTAATTAATCTCTTTTAGTCACAAAACTAATTACCAATTAATTATTGACTAATATTAATTAAACAATGTGATTTCTCCTTTAATATATTATTCTCATGATATATTAATAAATCATATTTAATCCTTTCTCTCCATAATTCATCCTATCAAGTTGCTTTGATGAAAGCAACCCAAAAGGACCATGCACCATCGGGTCAAGTACATACCAAAATAGTTATGGACTTAGACACTAATCCAACAGTCTCCCACTTGGATAAGTCTAATAACTATTATGCGTATGACTTCAGATCCTGATCTGCAATCGTAGCTTTCCAAAGCCGTTGTCAACTCTGATCCTATCAGATACGTGTGTCCTTAGATAAGGGATCATATATTCCTCCATTCTAGATATCGTATGAGATATGATTTCAAATCATTCTCTTTGTACTATATCTCGATTCCCGATTTATGATGACTGACCAATTGAACAAATCAAATTAGCCCTAGCCCGGCCGATCATTTACGTTTGTCATCACTAAATCATCGAGGGGCCCAAAGATATCGCTTTTATCCTACTTTTGGATAAAAGGAACGGATAAACTTTGATACAATTCTTGCTTGCACTCACTTACCGAATTACACACAATAATATGTTTTATAACACCAAGTTACTAGTGCGTTTACATATTATCAATGTGCAACCGATTCGCAAGATACAACTCACACCACTTATAGGGGTTTACGGCCCAAGAACATGTTTTGGCCGTAAAATCCTTTGATCACATGATTATTTAAGATTTCTAAGCCCTAAATATATTAAACCTAGTGTACAATGAGTTAGAACAAGAGTACTTACGATCTAGGAGCTTGAATGGTCGATTTTGGCCAAGAACACTAGTGTGTGTTCTTGGTGTTCTTGGTGAAACTTGAAGATCTACAAAATGGAATGATTTCATGGATGAAATCATGGAAGATCACTAGATCATGAAAGATATCAACTAATTAGGACAAGAAGCTTACGAGTTTTGAAGATCGGGGACGAAGATCTCGATGATACTTGAGAGAAAACTGAAGTTCTTGGGTTTGAGAAGTGAGAAAATTGATAGAAATGGTCAAAACTCATATATATATATATATATATATATATATATATATATATATATATGTGTGTGTGTGTGTGTGTGTGTGTGTGTGTGTGGGAGTTCACGGCCGTCTTGAGTTTACGGCCGTAAACTCCATCTTATGGAGTTTAGGGCATGAATTTTAGTGATGTGGCTTTAGCAGTTACTTTCTAACACTTGTTCCTTAAGTGTACAAGGCTCGGAATGCTCAAACAGACTCCTAATTATGCTAAAAGATGGCAGAAATGAGTTTGACTGTACAAGATAGAAAATTTCAGTTTGTCACATCATCCCCTTGTTAGAGGGAATTTCGTCCCAAAATTAGAATTTAGATAAGGAAGTAGGTATGAATAATCAAGCAATGAGGTGGGGATACTTCCAATTTGATTGATTCCCATGCTCCCAAGTGAATTCAGGTCCTCGGTTGGCATTCCAGCGAACCTTCACTAATAGGAAGCAACTTTGCTTCGTTCACTTGACCTCTCGGTCCATGGTCACTACGGTTCTTCCACGAAGGTGAGGCTCTTGTTGATCTCGATCTCGTCGAGTGGGATTACAAGAGTCCTGACGGAAAGGTACTTTTTCAAGTTCGAGACGTGGAGGATACTAAGTTCGCGATTAAGTTAAATTTGTGAGCTATAGGGTCGATTCTGGCAAGAATCTCGGAGGTCCTAACTATCTTGGGTTTAGCCATCCACGCTTTCCGAAGTGCATCAAGCCTTCCCAGGGTCAGACTTCCAAAAGAATTTGGTCTCTCACTTGGAATTCCAAAGGTTTCTTCCTCATGCTTCTCTTCCCAGTCAAGGATCACTCCCTTCTGGGTCAAAGTCGTAAAAGGTTTCCGTAATTCACGAGGATTTCTAAGTGAACTACGATAGTAGGTGATCAAGACTTAGAATTTTGTGAATTCCTGTCGGCGTCTTCGGTGCTGTCAAATTCTCAATGATTTTGATTATTGGAAGGGTCCTCAAGAATTCCCACATCACTAATAGTGTGTCTTAGGAATTTGACTCTTCAATTCCAAAACTCATATTTAGAGAACTTCGCGTAAAGTTTCTCTGATCGTATTGTTTCCATGGTTTGTTGTAGATGCTCTTCATGATTTCCTCCTTACTACGAGAGTAGATAAGTAAGTCATTTACAAGGACAATGACGAACTGTCCCAAGTAAGAATGGCGCACCCTATTCATTAAGTTTATGAATACTACGGGCGTATTGGTCCTATCCGAGCGGTATCACTATGGACTCGTAGCGTCCGTAACGAGTTTGGAAGATTGTCCTCAGAACATCCTTCTCTAATACTCGCAACTGGTGATATTCGGATCTCAGGTCCATTTCTGAAAGGTAAATTGTTCCTTGCGGTTGGTCGACCAATTCATCTATGCGAAGCAGAGGATAATGGTTTCTAATGGAAATCTTGTCAAGGTCTCCGATAGTCGATGTTCCTACGAAACATTCCGTCTATCTTCTCGAAGAATAAGACTAGAGTTCTCCAGGGTGAGAAGCTTGGTCTTTCCATTACATTGTTGAGTAGTCGTTAAGTTGTCCGGACGGTTCTTGTATCTCTGTGGGTGTTAGTCTGTAG
This sequence comes from Lactuca sativa, assembly GCF_002870075.4. NCBI lineage: Eukaryota > Viridiplantae > Streptophyta > Magnoliopsida > Asterales > Asteraceae > Lactuca > Lactuca sativa. The sequence goes on along the minus strand of NC_056627.2, from coordinate 309,094,824 downwards.
GGCAATTTGGTTACAGGAGTCGTATTGGGTTCTAAGTTTGTTCGCATGACGATGCGATTACTCGTAGTCTTGGGCAGTCTCCGTCCTGAAGTTCATATTATAAGTCATACATGGTTCATCAATCACAGTCTCGTGTATACGAGTTGTATATAATTAAGATTGAAAAGGTGGTCGAATAAATGATTCTTCTTTAAGATCACATCCCAACGAGGAAAAGAAGTTAAAGTGGAATCATCAATTCTAAACCTGTAGAACCTTGATTACATACCACCCTTGTGTATACATTCTTCAGCGATAGATCAATTGTAAGGGTCCTTGGTTTGAACTTGACGTACTGTACGAGTGGTACTCTTGGGAGGTTTGCTGAGGTTTCTTCGGAAGGATAAAAAACATGAGGTACTCTACGCATGAGTACTTCGGAGTTCTGAAATGACGACTTCGCTATAAGGACGTTTACGGAGAAAGAGATGTACGCACGAACTGGTATGTGAGGATCGAGTGGACTCAAGTTGTATGATAATATCGGACTCACTTGGAAATAAAGACATTAGACTTGATCATAAAGGCGTTGCAGACAAAACCCAACAGTGCAACTTTTAACAGAGTTATAGTACTTTAGATTTACTACAAGGCTATTGTTGCGAACAAGGTATACTACAAAAGGCAAGTATACGCAACACGAGGGTCCCTTAACTGACGGGATCTCGCAAAAGATAAGACTCTAGTTGCACTAATTTTAAACAGTGTATGAGTCTGTTACAACGAACACCTTAGACACTTTAACGTGGGTCCGGAGTAGTCTCTCCTGCGGCAGTGATCCTTAGTATCTTCCCGTCTGCGCCGGAGTTCTTTGTTATTGGACAGTCCTTTTTGAGGTGTCCAATCTCACCGCATTGGTAACATATATGGCTAGTACTAGCATTGGTGGTGGAAGTGAGGTGTCAAGTCAGAGTTATGTGGACACGGGTGTGTTCTTTGTTCATCCACTTTGAACATTTCCTTTTATAGCGTCCGGTTTCACCACCACTATAGCAAGCAGAGCTGAATCCGATGTCAGGGGCTCGAGTGATGGGTCATGTCGGCGCTCCACAGCTACGGGCATGGTGCCCTAATTTTTAGCAATTGTAGCATTTCATTTCATGACACGCCCTGTTGTGATGAAAACTACACTTGTGACACTTTGGAAGTTTTCCCTTGTATAGTCTGATCGAAGTTGAAATGGCAGGAGTTGCCACTTGTTATTGTTGCATGGCAAGTCTTTGGGATCGCTTGCGCTCCTTTTGGGCTTGGCGCTTTCGTTTCTTCTTCTTGGTTTTACAGCTTTGCAAGTCCGTGACTATTACTATTTGTTGGCTTCCCGGATCGGTACGACGATCGGAAAAGTCAACTCCTTTGCCGGTCTTCTTTGCGTTGTCAGAGTTGAGGTGTGCAAGGAAAGCTGTCATGGCAGCTGTTACCGCGGCTTGTAATGTAGCGGTGTCGATATGAAGGATAGGGGTTTCGTTGTTCGGCTAACTATTTCCAGATGACGACATGATTCTATTATAAGGAAAGAAAATGAATTCGTGAGCTATTATGGTTGAACCTAGATGTATTCTGATCGTTCATGTAAAGAGTAGAAGTATGTTCTTGAGGGTTTGACCTACATCCCTATGATGCAGTCCTAGTACAGAGTAAAAGTAAGTTCATAGTATGGTCTCAAGACGTTTGACGTTCAAACCGGGGTACCATCGGTTGGTAAATAACATGATCCATCCTTTGAAAGAGAACCAGGAATGATCCCTGAGCTAAATTACTCTAGTCCAATAACTTGACTTGAGTGGGTTTCAGATAGACCCCAATGAAAGTATAATGAAAGTATTTGAACAATGAGTGACACAGAAGTTAGCCGACTTTCAATATCGATATTCATGACGTAATAAGTTTGGGTAAATTGACCTTGTAGAAGGTCTTACATCATATCCAAAGTAGAAAGGTTTTGGTCGCATAAGGGCCTAACTAAAAGTACTTACGGTACAAGATAGTCACATAGGAAAGTGCTACACAGAACACAGACAGGAACACGGTTCTTTAAAACAAAGAAGGAAAGTAAAGTATCTCCTACTGGTGACAGTCACCCCTATGGTGAACCCATAGTTCAGCTAGTTGACGTTCCATATCAACCAGGTGTCTTTCGTACACCCTCTGGCGTACTCGGAGCTCTATGACTTCGACTCGTGTTTTAGCTAGTGCTTGTAGCAGGGTCTCATGGTCACTCTCAGATCTCTCCTGAGTGTGTTCGAGGCAATTGGTGCGGATGGTATGCATTCCTACATTGGCATCAACCTCTGCGATACGATGGAGAGCTGTGTTGCCCTGAATCTCGTTTCGGGCAACTTTACGGACCAGAATTGGAAGAATTCTGTCTGCTGATCTTCCTTCACTTATGTTGTAGAAACTCTGGTCTCCATTAAACAAAATAGGTTGATCTTGTTCTTCGCTCCATGTTTCCAAGCATTCTACCCAAGGAGGCGTCGGTCCATGAAAAGTCGGCCGAGGGTTAGGATTTGGAATGGGAGCTACCAGGGGTAGGTTCTCAACTTCGGGCTCGTAGTTAGCATCATCCAAAAGGTCTTCGGCATGGTGATCATTCAAAGGGATTGGATGATCATCCTCTAGTTCTTCTCCAAACCATCCAACATTGCCTTCGTTCGGAAGGTACGGGTTGTCGTATGGATGGAGTCCAGCCATGTTATCTACGCGAGAATTAAGGTAAAGAACTAATTATTATACGTACTAAATAGATAGTTATAAGATAATCTTCATTAGTTACTTCACTATTTGTAAAGTGCATACAAGTTATATGTAATCAAAACAGGATAGGCCTTCGAATAAGTGACCTTAACTCCAAATTCACAAGGAACAGGGGTAAAGCAAAAATTCACAGATTCTAAGTCTATGTCATCCTAGTTACATATAACCTTATTGTATCCACTTAGCAACTATTGACCTAGTAATGAAGATCTTTTTAGTTCTCAAATAAGTAATTATAGTGACACAAAATACTCATATATTATTTTAGACTTATGTTCTGCTCTAATGTTCTCATTGTGGTAGTGTTGGTAAGTTTTTAAACGTGTTGCCACATCACAACCATTCTTGGTCATATGCTAATCACTCCTCGGACCAGCATAGTTGATCAGGCTATGCCACTCCCAAGACTGACCATACATCCCTGAGCTTACTTGTGATATTCAACAATCGTAATACTTTTGTTCTTGTCATTGTGACACTGATTTTAGTATGAATGTAGGTATGTATACTTAGTTAAATATTTTATTATTTAAAAGTATAAACTCTTGGTCATAGTATTTTAACCCCATAGTATTTATAGTTAGTATATCTTTTATAGGCTGATATACTAAATTCACTATAAACAATGCTCTGATACCAATCTGTCACACCCCAAAACCAAGAACGACGGAAACGTTCTGCGGCGGGACGTCATGTCAAGTGTCACAACAATACAAAGTAGTAAACAAGCAACAACATCATCCATTGCATTAATAGTATAATTTTAATTACAAGTGTGTTCTTTCATAGTATAAAACAACATAAAGAATAATCAAAATAAAAGACGAGTCTTGACTGCTCCGTCTTCACAAAACCTAGTCGTCGTACCTGTCTATTTGTGACCTAAGAATACAAGTTATTTTGAAAACGAGTATCAGCAATAAAGCTGGTGAATTCATAAGTATTAATGTGTCTTTGATTTGTAAAACTGTAAATAAAGACTTGTAAATGTTTGAAGAAAAGTTTGTATAAGTATGAAAGTGTTTGTAAGTAATTGTAAACGTTTGAAAACCCTAGAAAATCTCATATTTCCTACTAGTATAAAAAGTAGTCATCTACCAAGACTCGACTGTTTTGAAAGTAGCCTTCTACCAAGACCCGATTGTTTTGAAAGTAGCCTTCTACCAAGACCCGACTATTTTGAAAGTAGTCTTCTACCAAGACCCGACTGTTTTGTAAGTAAGCATCACTGTAAATGTGACGGTTTTTCCCTGTTTAACTATTATTATAAAACTATAGTTTACCTCATCGTTTATGCGTAAGAGTCGCAATATAAAGGTAATAAGGAAAACAGTCTATCTATATCAAATATATCCTACCTCATCGTTTATGTGAATGTGTCACAAAGTAAAGGAAGGAACATAATATAATAACTAAAAATTGTATCCTTTTGTACTAGGATATTCACGGCGTGGAAACTCGCTGAACAGTATAACCGTAGACACCCATTGATGATCATTTTCCCTACTGTAGCTAACAGCTTTGGGTGTGGAATGGTAAGACCTGAAACGTTTGAAACAGATTCTATGTAATAGTATCTATTAAACGTATTAATGTACACGTGTTCATGTAAGCGTATCTATGTAAATGTATTCTTGTAAGCGTATCTATGCAAACGTATTCATGTAAGCGTATTCATGTAAATGTATCTATGTAAATGTATTCATGTAAGCGTATTCATGTAATCGTATCTATGTAAATGTATTCATGTAAGCGTATCTATGTAAACGTCTCTATTCATATAGTATGTAATGTATTAGTATAGACTCATGAATGAACTGACTCTTGTGTGATTCCTTGTACTTGGAATAGTAAGTAGTATCTCCTAACTATACCTATTATAGTTACTATTAATGTACGTTTATAACTGAAAGTATGGCTCTGCTACCCAAAGGTACTGAACTGACTGATGGAACTTTTATGTCTATATATGTATACATGATATATAATTAATATTTAGATGACATTCAGACGAATAACCGATGCCCTAAGGCCACATCCCAACGAGGAAAAGGAAATAAAGTGAGCTAGTCGTCCTAAGTTCTTTAAACATTACTTATATAACTATACATGTATGGGCATGCATTTGACAATATAAAAGTATAAAAGAAGTTTTGTAAAACCTTTGAAAAGTGTAATAACTAAGAAATGATGACTTGATGTCAGTTTGTAAAACAATTTAAACACAGTTTGTTGATAAGAACAATTTTAAGCATAAGAAAACCTTTGTTTGAAACACAATTGTAACAGAGTTTGAAAGGAAACATATAGTATGTAAGACAGTTTGATAAAGAGTTTTAACATGGAAAAACGTTTGAGAAAGCCATTTGAAGTAATCTATTTGGTAAAACAGCTAAAAGTATAGTAAATCCATTTGAATGCTAGTTATTAATCACATGTGATTGATATAATAACTAGCATGATTCAACTTGTATTCCCCCATAAAGCATTTATAAACATTTAAAAACATTTAAAAGGTTAATTAAGGGGTATGAACTCACCTGCAGTGAGCGGATCGTATGGAAGTGCCGGACAAGTGCTTGGTGTCAAGTTAAGACTTAAACACGCACAATGATCCTAATAACATATAAAGACATATGTGTGTGTATATATATATATATATATATATAATTAGTGATTATAACACTATTTAGACAAGTATAAACATCCTACTGGGAGGAAAACACTTTAGTCAAGTGCTAGGAGGCCATTGGGTTGCAACAAAGGATTGCAAGGCATCATATTTGAGTTTATGGTCAATGGACCATACTTAATGGAGTTTATGGCCCATGGGAGTTTACTCCTAGCCGTAAACTCTCTAATGGGTCTCAATTTGAGGCTTAAAGGCAAGGTGTCTTAAGTGGTTAAGTGTTCCAACGCTTAAACAAGAGGCTAGGTGAGTTTAAGGTCCAAGAATTACCTTGACATGTGTTTACGGCCTGGGGACCACTTCCCCACGAGTTTATGGCCGTAAACTCATGGTGTGAAGTACCATTTCGTTTCATGAAGTCCCTAGTTCAATGGGGTACGGTTCTAGACTAAGTTACAAGGCTTGGTAAGGGACTAGGGTGCCATTTGCACCACTTATAGGGGTTTACAGCCCAAGAACATGTTTTGGCCGTAAAATCCTTTGATCACATGATTCTTTGTGATTTCTAAGCCCTAAACATGTTAAACCTAGTGTACAATGAGTTAGAACAAGAGTACTTACGATCTAGGAGCTTGAATGGTCGATTTTGGCCAAGAACACTAGTGTGTGTTCTTGGTGAAACTTGAAGATATACAAAATGGAATGATTTCACGGATGAAATCATGGAAGATCACTAGATCATGAAAGATATCAACTAATTAGGACAAGAAGCTTACGAGTTTTGAAGATCGGGGACGAAGATCCCGATGATACTTGAGAGAAAACTGAAGTTCTTGGGTTTGAGAAGTGAGAAAATGGCTAGAAATGGTCAAAACTCATATATATATATATATATATATATATATATATATATATATATGTGTGTGTGTGTGTGTGTGGGGGAGTTCACGGCCCTCTTGAGTTTACGGCTGTAAACTCCATGTTTACGACCGTAAACTCCATCTTATGGAGTTTAGGGCATGAATTTTAGTGTTGTGGCTTTAGTAGTTACTTTCTTACACTTGCTCCTTAAGTGTACAAGGCTCGGAATGCACAAACAGGCTCCTAATTGTGCTAAAAGATGGCAGAAATGAGTTTGACTGTACATGATAGAAAATTTCGGGTTGTCACAGGCACCACCTGGCCTCCGTCTCCTGATCTTGATCCCGACCCAGAGGCAGTCACTAAACGTCTCGTCATCACCATGCTGCAAACACACCAACAGATATCAGATGGTCGCAAAAAAAATGGGGGACCAACTCCTGACTAAAGCCTAAGGATTGTGACTTCTTTGCTATGCATATGGGTCCTGTGCTTTCAGTAGTACGAGCCCATACTACCTTCCAAACCTACCTTTATTTGTCTCAAGTAAAATCACAACACCCTAAAAACATACATCTCATAGCTAACGCCCAACCCTCATTCCTAGAGGAATGCTAAACTATCTCACGCCTGGCCTCACAGCTTCTCACTACCCACCCATCCATGAAACTTCCATCAACCCTACAGTACTAGTGTATGCTAGCCATACATAACACTGGACCCTATAGACTTTCGAATATCCGATCCTACTCTAAGTTCGAATTAAACATTCTTAGGCTATAAGATCTTGGTTATATACAGTCGTGTTGCATACACAAATAACTACAATAATGATGTCAATTTCATATAAGGAAAAGCCTAGGCTAGCAAGCATCATGTAATCATGCAATTTTATCATTCAATTCCTAAAGATCCCTAACCTAGTACTAACATGCCATTCTAACATATCACATACTCAAATAGTTGTATGGTATTTTAGGGTCTACTTACTAGCTCCGGCTGATCGTACGCCCTGCATCCATTATTACTTATTTTGAAAAACATTTTAGAAATTATTTTGGAAACCTTTCCTTGATTTGAGACTGGATTCACGCGAATGTTCCTCCAATTCACTCAAACCAAGGCTCTGATACCAAATTGTAACACCCATAAAAAAATCAAGCAAATTTTAAACTTTTAAAATTGCAATCCAAATTCAATAGTTATTACAAAACAAGTTTCCAAAAGTATTTTATATCAGAGTATCCCAAAACAAAATGATTCAAATGAGGAGCGGTACGATCACGCCTTCTCCTTGCCACGATCCCCTGATGTACCTGAAACAATAAACTGAAACAGTAAGCCCGAAAGCTTAGTGAGTTCCCCCAAAATACCGATACACATACAATCCACATAACCATGTCAGCAACATCATAACAAACTGAACATCATGTAATGGGTCCACAGCTTTACAGATTGGATCACCCCTCCCTGGGCCCACAATGTGAGTCTGGATTGCTTTTAGCCCACAGCTCACATCTGGCTTGCCATCGAGCCCACAGTACAAGTCTCCCTCAGTCTGTAACTGGAATGTTCTCGGGTATGTTGGTTTACCGCACGAAGCAGTCTCACCTCAACCCATCTCACATAACATATAAACGTATAACATAACCACTAAGCATGCAGATAATCAAGTAACAACACAGGTAGTCCCACAGATCTACCTAATTGGCATAACCACTAACATGCAACGCTAACTTCATAATCAACATACTAACACTGCTAGGATAACATATCCAATGGGCCGGCCTTGGTGTCTTAGACCCCTTAGTATACTGAGGATAACTCACCTTGCAAATGTCGACTCGGTAGATAAACTCCAAATCACGGATCACTGCCACGAACTCCACCACCAATTATCATAATATAACCATACTCGTAAGTTCTCAACCTTTCAAGGTACCCCATAAGTCAACTGGTCAACCCCTGGTCAAAGTCAAAGTCAACAGTCCCTGTTGACCCTAACTCGTCGAGTATCCTCAGCTACTCGCCGAGTTCCTTGAGAAACTCACCCACTCACCGAGTCACCAGAGTGACTCGTCGAGTTCCTAAGGTTCACGGTCGAAACTCTAAGGCCACTCGTCGAGTTTCCTTCTTGCAACTCGACAAGTTCACATGCATCCATCACTTGGGGAAACCGTAACCGACTCGCCGAGTTGTTCATACAACTCGTCGAGTCTACGACAATCTTCATCGGACTCGCCGAGTTGTTCACCCAACTCGTCGAGCTCATGTCAATCTTTATATGACTCGTCGAGTCCCTTCAACCCTTTAACCATGCAGACACTTTTTAAGCTATCTCAAGGCCCCAAATTGCAGATCCAACTTCCTTAGGCATGTTTATTACATAAAGTTGCAAACTTTACGTGCATGCAAGGCCTTAAGACCCTAAAATGACAAAACTAAGCTTGCAATGAGGTCACCTCCTTGAGGGAAAGCTCATACTAGGTAAGTTTGATGACTTTATGAATCTAGTAGCCAAAGGGAGTCCAGATCTGAAGTAACAACTTCAGATCTTGGCTTAAGCATGAGAAACCTTCCTTAAAACTCATGCACAAGAGGGTTTAGGAGAAAATGGGCCAAGGAAAATGATCTAGTACCTTCAAGAGAGTGCTTGCTAATGCAGAACTTGAATCCCACGAACTCTTGCTTCAACTAGCTTGTTTTCCCAATTGATTCCTTCCTAAAATCCTTCCTCCAAACTTAAACTCTCCAAATAACACACACACACACACACACACTCGAGTTAGGGTTAAAGAGGGACAAAAGGCTGTAAACGGGAGGCTGGGGAGGCCAATGATCCTTTAAATATGGTGAAATGTCCCGGAATTTTGGGTTTCATCTGCCAGCTCCTATTCGTCGAGTCCCTTCTTGGACTCAGTGAGTAGGTCGCTAAAATACCCGGAACAACCCGTTATTACTCGACGAGTAGGGCTGCCAACTCGTCGAGTAGACCTAAAGACCAAAAAGATTCAACATAAATCAATACCTGAGAATCTGGGCGTTACATTCAGCATCATTAAGTTGACCTATAAAAAGAATATACAATTACTATTTGTCATTATATATTGATTTACAAATTATATTATAAATATGATAAATATGGAATTACGTACAAGAAATGGTTTTTAATTATTTTGATAAAAAAAAATAATGTATTGTGTAAAGAAATAGCAACAGGATGAAGATCACATTAATTTACATTTTTTGAAATGTATCAGTAAAAACACAATGTTAAGAGCTTATATGCTCATAAAATTATAACTCTTATGAACTAAAAACGCATTATAGTGTGATTAATATTCTAGAGTCAGAGTTATTTAGAGCATTGGATTCAACTGATGAACAACTATGATCAAGATCAGTATTTCAAAAACTCATAATTGGTTAGCCACATAAAATCCTAACTTTTTATAGTGACTTTAGTTTCTACAGTAACTTGAGACTTAAAAAATAACATCTAAAAGTAATAAGCATATCTAACAAATAAAATTTACAAAAATGAATGCCAAACCCAACAAAGAATGGTTTCAAGATGCCATTAAAATTGTGGTAGCTTAACCATGTGAAATATGAAAATCTAGATATGGACATTAGAGACTTACCATAGAAAAGCCATTCATATTTTGATATCAGGATTTATTGTTGCCGTTCGGTTTTCATATTCCACTTTGAATGATTATCAAAAACCTACAAAAAAATGAAATTGTAGATTTGGGAAGAATCACGATTTCAGAAAGTGAAATTTAGTTATTATAGGATAATACACATAAAAATCCGTATACAACATTCTCACATTAACATTCCTTTTCGGATGGAATAAATTTTTCAAAACATAATAACTAGAATACTTAACATACTAACATTTAGAAAAACACATTTCACTCCAACATAATATTTTATTACTATTATAAAATATATAATCAACTAGGTAACTAAAACCATTAACCACACGTAACATTCTATTATTAATTAAATGTTACATCTAATAACTAGATTATGTAAAAACCATAATTATTGGAATATCAAACATCAGTCAAATGCAATATACTATTACTAACAATAATTTATTTAGAATAGTTGACTGGGTACATTGATGCAAGCCCTAATTTAGAACATCTTAATCATATTATATAAACAGAAACTCTAACTTAGGTACCTGAAAGGACTCTTATTTCATACTCTTTATTTTATCCTTAATATGAACCCTGACTTAAATACTTGGAAAAATCTTATATCATCAAACTCTTTATTCATTTAGGACTTTCATCAAACAGGTAGAATGCATGTATAATTTAAGAGAATTTGCTCAAAAACAATGAATTTTTGTACATACCTCATTAGTTTTATAGAAAGACCACATAAAGACTCTAAGATTCGTTGTTGTTGTTTCATTTTCTTTACGTATTATGTGTTTGAATGTGTAGAAAAAATATCTAACCTTGAAATAGATGATCTATTACTGAAATCAAATCTTCCAACTGATAATAGATATGAGGTAATGATGATTTGCAAAATCGATGATCTAATAAAAATCGAAGTTTCAAACAGTTGAAAATTGATCTCAGTTAACGATTGATGGTTGATCATGAAGAATTGCTGAAAATCATTGATATGATAGTAAAACCTAATGTTTGAAATTGTTGAATATCATACGTTTAGTTGCGATTTCTTCAAATAAAGATGAGGAATTTCTATGTATGATTTGATGTTGACGATTCAAAATATCATCAGATCAAGGGGACAACTTCTGGTGATTGATTTAAGAGCATCTAATCTTTTCTTTAGTATAACCCTTTTTCTATAGGGTAATAGGAGCATATTAAAACAAAATTGTGTTAAAAGACATATCCGACAATATGTATTTGAAGAAAAATGCATATTTTTAACAAAACAAAGGTAAATTTAATAAAAGTAATCAACATTGAATTATGTTACACTAATTCTAACTCATATTGAAGTATATTCATATTCTTAAAGATGACTTTATTTGTGGGAATGAGGGGGTGATATATCATACTCTTTATTCATTCATGACTTCTATCAAACAGGTGGAATGCTTGTATAGTTAAACAAAAATTCACTCAAGAACAATAATCAATTTGTACATACCTAGTTAATTTGACAGAAAAAGTGCAAAATGGCTCAAAGATTCGTTATTTCCACTTGATTCTCTTCAAGTATTATGTGTTCAATTATGGAGAATAATGTATATAAATTTTGTTGAATGAACATTGCAACAAAAAGATGATGAAATAAATCAAAGCTTGTAATCCATGTCCAGAGAAAAAAAATCAAACCTGATGCTACGGAAAACGATCTCAAATGACAATCAATTGTTGATCATGATTAAAATTGATGATTCAATTCATGAACTAGGTTAAAATTTGAATATGTTATATGTAAGTAACAATGAAAGAGATGAAAACTCAAACCTTGATCAATTGATGAATTCATGATATTGAGTAAAAATCACAGCTTGAAAGATCGTAAACAATTGTTGAAGATGAAGATTAGCAGAAATCATTGAACACTTGAACCTCTACCGAAATCGATGATCACGGAGTTAAAATCGATCATAATCTTCTAATGATGTGCTAATGTCGATAGATGAACATAAACATCAATCACTCAGATTATCAATTGCAGATGTAGACGAATGAAGAACAAGATCTCGAAAAACACAAAAATCACAAATTTAAAAGGTATGATTTAGCATCGTTCGATCAATGTCCAACTCCAATCGTTTATCGGTTGAAAGAATATAAGATTGGAGACAGAAGATCGATCAAAGTGAATTGGAGAACAATGAATGTTGATCCATCGAATAAATTGGTATGAAATAGATGAGATGATTTCTTGATGACGTGAAGATGACGCTAACATTATATCAGATCTGATCATCTTAAATTTAACTTAGTTACTAATATGCCCCTAATTAACTAATCAGTTAGATTAATTATTGTTAATCTGTTTTTTTATAAGCCATAATATCAAATTTGATCAAAGGCTAAGATTTAGTCCCTATGTCCCACAAAATATATGTAGCCTTAAATGAACATATATATATATATATATATATATATATATATATATATATATATATATATATATATATATATATATATATATAGTGTTCTAAAAGGCGTGTCATGGTGTGAGGCGTGGCCTCGCTATTACGAAAAGCTTCATAACGTTGCTGTTAGGCGTGACGCGTGGCAAGGCATGATATGACGCGCCATGGCGCGTTATGGCGTGTTATGGCGCGTGTTTTTTTCGTTTGAGACACAGTTTTTTACTCTTTGTTATGTCTTTTCAAATCGGAGATACAAGTATTGTGCTTTTTGTTAACTTTTTGTTATTAGTTATTGATCTAACACTTCTAAAAAGTAGTTATATTTAATATAAATTTATATTTATGTAGTAATATAATTTTAAATTAATACAAAATCACCGTCTTACATCACGCCTTGAAAAACGTCATGGCTCGTTAAGATTGAGGCTTGGCCTTGCCGTCACGCCACGCCTCACGCCATTTAGAACCTTTTATATATATATATATATATATATATATATATATATATATATATATATATATATATATATATATATATATATATATATATATATATATATATATATATATATATAAGAATAGAATAATAGATGAATATAATCCGTTAAAAAAAACAAACAAAAAACAAGCAAAATACAATTAATATTTGTTTTTATCAATAAGTCCCTCTTACAAATCTTAACGGGTTAAATGCACCTGACGTGTTTTAATAATATTTATTTTAAACAATCAATTTTTTATGTAAAAATAATATCATATTTTAATTTATTATGTATTTTAGGATGTACCATATTTTGGTCCATTTTGTACGATTGTAAAAAATACATGTTAATATTTGTATTTTGTCCGATGATTATTTTTTTTTTAATATATTAGTTATTCTGTATCACAATCTAACGATTACCCATTTTTTTACAAGATTGAATAATTTTCTTCATATTTTCTCGGAAGTGTGCCATGTTTTTATAATATAATTAGTCGAATGCATGTGTTGTGCAAAAACACATATATAGTTGAAATTTTTACAAATATATGTTTTTTAAATATGACAATAATATTGTTGTTAAATTTGATATAATAATGTGTATACAAAATTGATATAATATATTGATTATTTTGAATTATATGATAATAGATACATCTATTATAATTGCATAATCTCAACCATTTGAATGACTTATACCCGCCGGTTACTCATGAATAAAATTAAATATAATATATAGTTTAATGTTATTTATAGTTGTTGTTATTGTTAATTAATTTTTTAAAATTTATTTGTTTAATGTTTTAATTTCTATCATTAAAATTATTTAAAATATCGAACATTGTTTTCTGATTTTAAAGGTAACAATATAATCATTTATATAGAGTTACTTTTAACTATTGTTATTTGTGAATAGTTAAAATATCAAACATTGTTTTTTGATTTTAAGTTAATTACTTGAAAACCTTTATGGATTATAAAAATATCAAATGAAATATTTTAGTTAAATATAGATTATAATTTAGTTTTCGCATTTAGCACTCCAATTTATTACTTTTAACTATTCACAAAATATTCATTGGGTTTTTAAGTGGAATTGAAATTTATATTTAAGTTGACACTATAATGTTATATTTAAATTAACAATTTAAGTATTTTGTCCAAATTGTTCAAAAGTTGTAGTTTTAAACTAATAATGGTTTACATACAACAACTGATTAAATCTTATAAATTAAGTACAATATGTTAAAAGTTAAACACATAACTTTATAAGTAGAAATAAATATATTATTTTAATATTGAAATTTAGTTTATTTATGATTACATTATAAGTTTAATATTTATTTAACCTTATTAACCAACTTATAATCATTATTAGAAAGACACTACAATTTATCACTTTTAACTATTTACAAAATATTCTTTGCGTTGTTTAATTTAAATTAAAGTTTATATTTAAGTTGATCCTGTAATGTTATATTTAAATTTATAATTTAAGTATTTTATACAAATTTTTCAAAAGCTGTAACTTTAAAATGATAATGGTTTACATCCAACACTATAGTAAAACTAATAAATAAGTATAATATTAAAATTTAAAAAACATTATTTTATAAGTAGAAGTAAAGATATTCTTTTAATATTGAAATTTAGTTTATATATGATTACACTTTAGGTTTGATATTTATTTAATCTTATTAACCTAATTATAATCATTATTAGAAATAAATTGAAAATTCATGGGAGTTTTAAATGAATGTGGTGAAAGAAATAATGCATGAGAGTTTCAAATGAATGTGGTAAAAGAAAAAATGTTTGCGCAGAAGCATCTATATAACTGAAATCTTTACAAATATATGTTTTTTTAAATATAACAATAATGTGGTTGTTAAATTCGGTATAATAATTCATATACTAAGATGATATAATATACTGATTATTTTGAAGAGTAAATTACACGAATGGTCCCAATGGTTTAGGGTAATTTGCGCGCTTGATCCATAATTTATTTTTTTAACTCAGAAGGTCCTTGCTATTTTTTTTTGTTACGCGCTTGGTCCCTACTATTTGTTTTTGTTACGCGTTTGGTCAATGTCTTACCTAAAAAGACTATTATTTAAATAGGGAAAATGGTGGGGTAGATAAGGTAATGTGAGGGGTGGGGTTAGGGTGTGCGTATTTAGATAAATTAAAATATCAAGGGAAAGAACAATCTTTCTAGGTAAGATAGGGACCAAGTGCGTAACAAAAAACAAACAGTAGGGACCTTTCGAGTTAAAAAAAAATAAGTTAGGGACCAAACACGTAAATTACTCTAAACCATAGGGACCATTTGTGTAATTTACTCTATTTTTAATTATATGATAATATATACATCTATTAAAACTGCATAATCTCAATCTTTTGATTGACCTCTACCTGCAGGTTACTCATGAATAAAATTAAATATAATATATGGTTTAATGTTATTTATAGTTGTTGTTATTATTAATTAGCTTTTTAAAATTTATTTGCTTAACATTTTAATTTCTATCATTGTAATTATTTAAAACATCAAACAATTTTTTTTTTTATTTTAAAGGTAACAATATAATCATTTATATAGAGTTATTTTTAACTATTGTTATTGTAAGTTATTTGAAGCTACTTATTTGAAAATTTTTAATGATTATAAAAATATCTTTAGGAAATATTTTAGTTAAATTGATATTACAATTTAGTTTTTGCATTTAGCACTACAATTTATCACTTTTAACTATTCACAAAATATTCTTTGAGTTTTTTTAAGTGGAACTGAAATTTGTATTGAAGTTGACCATGTAATGTTATATTTAAATTAACAATTTAAGTATTTTGTCCAAACTATTCAAAAATTGTAGCTTTAAACTGATAATGGTTTACATACAACAACATATTAAATCTAATAAATTAAGTATAATATGTTAAAAGTTAAAGACATAACTTTATAAGTAGAAGTAAAAATATTATTTTAATACTGAAATTTAGTTTATTTATGATTACACTTTAGGTTTAATATTTATTTAACCTTATTAACCAACTTATAATCATTATTAGAAAGACACTACAATTTATCACTTTTAACTATTTACAAAATATTCTTTAGGTTGTTTAAGTTGAACTAAAATTTATATTTAAGTTACTCCTCTAAGGTTATATTTAAATTAACAATTTAAGTATTTTATAAAAATTGTTCAAAAGTTTTAGCTTTAAAATGAAAATGGTTTACATACAACAACATATTAGACCTAATAAATTAAATATAATAATATGTTAAAAGTTAAAAACATAAATTTATAAGTAGAAGAGAATATATTCTTTTAATATTGAAATTTAGTGTATATATGATTACACTTTAGGTTTTATATTTATTTAACCTTATTAACAAACTTATAAGCATTATTAGAAAGAAATTGAAAAGTCATGGAAGTTTCAAATGAATGTGGTGAAAGGAAGAATATGTGAGAGTTTCAAATGAATGTGGTGAAAGGAAAAAATGTTTCCTTTATAAGTATATAAATTAAGTATATTATATGGAAATATGAAGAGTTGGGAGTTTCAAATGAATGTGGTGAAAGAAAAATAATTCATTTATAATAAAGTACTAGGCGAATCCCCGCGCGTTGCGCAAGAATACAATTATATATTTAAAATAATAACTTTTACCAAATTATTATTTAATATTTCTACTTTGAAACAAAATGTTAGTAGTAAAGCAAACATATAGTTAACATATTAGTTTTATTAAACATTATAGTTTTAATTTTTAAATCATTATGATATATACAAGTATTTGATAATTTTATAAACCGTTGAAAACTGTATAAATTATATATCAAACGTATGATAATCTATATATAACGGGTAACAAAATGTATGAACAAAAATATGAACTACAACTTTTAGTAACATAAAAATACAAAAACATCTATTATAACATTTGTATTAAAAAAGATATATATATATATACAACGAATAATAAAAAATATGAAAAATAAACACTACAACTTTTAATAACATAAAAACACTAAAACATCTATTATAACATTTATATTAACTTTTTATATTTAAATCACAAATCTCTTCAAATACATTAATGTTTTTAATGAGCAAAACTTTACAACTTCTAAAAGGAAAGAAAATAAAAAGTTATTAGTAATTACTAATTAATAATCATAAGTTAAAAACTCTTTTTTTTTTAACAGACAAATCTAATCTACTCCTAAACTAATACCACCTAATTCCACCTATGTCCACGACCGGACTTGAACCCTCGACCTCAAAGTGTAGTGTGAGTTTCAAATGAATGCGGTACTTAGAAAAATGTATTTATTATTATTATTATTATTATTATTATTATTATTATTATTATTATTATTATTATTATACTCGTCTAAATAATTGGTTTTGATGCATCATTTTAATCCTTTCAATTATTAAACATAAAGATATTTAATTAAAAATTTATAACATACATATGTGCATATATATGTTAAACAAATCACATATAATATATATTTTCGTAAATTTCATATGTAATACTTGTCGTAGTAATATGGGTAAATTACTTTCATATGAAGAACATATCATGATAAGTCAATTATAATTACATATCAAATGTTAAAAATTATGTTATCTTTTAAATATTGTCTTGTAAATATGTTGTGTAGGATAACCCAACAAAAAATAATATAAAATAAACATAATTAATATAGAAAAACTACAATCAAATAAATAAAAACATTGAGTGGTTATATATATAAATAAAAATGCTACATAAATATACATTTAAATCAAAAGAAAAAACTAACATTCGACTACTTTGCTCAAACAAAAAAAAAAACTATACCCGTTTTCTGAATCTTCTTTCTTCATTTAACATCATTCAACCATAGAAACTTGATCACAATTCTTCACTAACCTACAATCAACATGTTTTTCTTGAAAAAGAAGAATCATAAAGATATTCAAAGCAAAACATTGATGTTTGGAGAGTCGCATTCAAGATTGAGTAATACACACAAATAACATATAAAGATAAAATGAGAAACTGAATATAAAGAAAGAATAGAAAAGGTTCATTTGTTTTGGTTGAAAGAAAAAAATCATATTACAATTACCATCGATGCGACATAACTCATTTCTTCAAATCATCATATTTGGATCATGAATGCTTCAACTATATGAAAACTTTTGAATCACAATATCTTCAACCAAATGATGACTTTTTGTAAGAAAAATGTACTAATATAACTACATATATAATAAGAGAATGCAAAAAATTATTGGAAATTTATAAATATTATAAATGTTATTACTTAAGGAATATAAAAAGTTATGTAGGTTTCAAACCAATATGGTTTGAGAAAACAAAATATCTCTAAACATATGATTTTGAATGGTATGGTTTGAGAGAACAAAATATCTCTAAACATATGATGTTGAATGGTCTCATTTATACTAGTGGAAAAAAAAATATAACACGATAAAACTATAAGTAAAAAATGATATATTCATTCATAACCTTGACTTGTAGAGCTCTTTTAAGGACTCCATCACTGCAAATATGTTCTAAAAGAATTGTGCCTATTGAAATTTTTTCTTTTCATTTTCTTAAGACATCTTTTTTACATGTAAGAGTTTATATAACATGTTTGGTGTTTAATGTTAATCAGTTACTTAGAAGACATTTGAAAAGTCATTTAAGAATATGAAAAGAAAAAGGAGTTTCAAATCAATGTGGTGCTTATAAATATAGTCATTTGAAAATATGAAAAGACAAAGAAGTTTCAAATCAATGTGGTGCTTAGAAAAATGTTTTTATTATAAGATACTAGGCGTAACCTCGTGCGTTGCGCAAGAATGCATTTAATTGGTTAAAATAATTATGGGAAAAAAATAAAAATTTGTTGAAATTTATGTTTTTAGTCATGTTTTGGGCATTAACCGAATTATCAAATAACATAAATATCCATCAATTTATATTTTGATATTATCTAATATAGTCCATACCTTATAAACTTTACTTTTAATTTTATAATATCCAATATATATTATAAGTTTTTGTATAACATTAATATAATCTACTTTTCTTATGTCCGCTAATATTTATTGGATAAAATAAAAAATAAGTTGTTTTGAATGAGCTATTAATAAACAATATTGAACTAATAAACTTTGTATTACACTATTTATATTACACCAAAACATCCAAGGTTTCATATATGAACTTTCAAATATTAAACATGGAAACTAAGAATGAAGTCATACAAAATATATCATTATACATAAATGTCATCAAGAGTTCTAAAATAAGTCGATTAGTAAATATGATATTTAATTTTAATTACATGTTTTGCAAGGCGTACGTTTGACTTTATGTTGGTGCGCCGAGAATCCTCTTCCTTAATTTGTACCTAAAAAATTAAGGTGAATAGAAATATAAAGTAGATATTACTAAGCATTAATATAAATAATTAAAAAGGGTATATGGATCTCCTACCACCGGTTAAAGACAACATACATCTCTAGTGGTATCGATTCTTATGTGAAATTGAAATAGTCATTCTATATACACCTTGTTTTCTAATTATATAAACAAAATAGGAGTAACCAAACATAAAAATGTTATCTTTATGTAGGAAAAATATTTTAGTTAACTAACAAATTAAATAATATAAGTTTAAAAGTTAGGAGTTTCAAAACATTAATATTTTTATTAATCGATCAATTAAATACCATATGTTGAAATTTTTACAATCATTATTAAAAAGCATTTGAAATATTAGATTTTAAATAAATTTTGGTTGAAATGTTTTGACCTCTATTTTATATATATATATATATATATATATATATATATATATAAATATATATATATATATAGAGAGAGAGAGAGAGAGAGAGAGATGGAAAGTATAACATATGTATGCGTTTTAATTAATTGTCTTTTTGAAACGATACAATTACAAAACAAAAAAAAACATTTTCAAAATATTTAATTAAATATTTTCGACATCACCCTATATAACATATGATCAATATATTAACGCTTAAACCACAATATATAGCGACTGTATTATAATAATCCAAAAACAAAGAAAATATAAAAACGAATTTGTATAAAAAGCTTACAAATTAAAAGCTCTAATATAATAGCATATCTCCAAAAGTGGTCATAAGACCTCAACCCAACACAAAAACCTTTAAGTTTGTTTACTTTATGAAATTTGTATATGATTTGTATGCATGTCTTCCCAAAAGATTAATCTTTTTATAGTAAACTTTTCAGTAAATGCTAATTAAACATAACATTAGTTATAAAACTTTTGAGTGTTAAATCATAATTAAGAAAACTTTTGAGTTGCATTAGTTAAAAAAGGGGTTTTCAAATTAATGTGGTTTGAGGAAATTAAAAAAGGAGGTTTCAAATGCATGAGATTCAAGAAAAAATGTTAGCTTTATAAGTATGTATGACCAGGTGAATCTCGACGCGTTGCGTGGGAATACAATTATATAGTTAAAATAATAACTTTTACCAAATTATTATTTAATATTTCTACTTTGAAACAAAAGTATTAGTAGGAAAGCAAACATCTAGTTAGCATATTTGTTTTATTAAACATTATAGTTTTAATTTTTAAGTCATTGTTATATATCCAATTATTTGATAATTTTATAAACTGTTTTAAATTGTGTAAATTATATATCAAACATATGATAATATATATAATGGGTAACAAAATGTATGAACAAAAATATGAACTACAACTTTTAGTAACATAAAAATACAAAAACATCTATTATAACATTTGTATTAATATATATATATATATATATATATATATATATATATATATATATATATATATATATATGCAACAAATAATAAAAAATATGAAAAATAAACACTACAACTTTTAATAACATAAAAACAGTAAAACATTTATTATAACATTTATATTAACTCTTCATATTTAAATCACAAATCTCTTCAAACACATAAACAAATATGAGTAACCAAACATAAAAATGTTATCTTTATGTAGGAAAAATATTTAGTTAACTAACAAATAAAATAATATAAGTTTAAGAGTTTGGAGTTCCAAAACATTAATATTTTTATTAATCAATCAATTAAGTAACACATGTTGAAATTTTTACAATCATTATTAAAAAGCATTTGAAATATTAGATTTTAAATGAATTTTGGTTGAAGTGTTTTGACGTCTAATATATATATATATATATATATATATATATATATATATATATATATATATATATATATATATATATATATATATATATATATATATATATATATAGAGAGAGAGAGAGAGAGAGAGAGATAGTTAGGTTCAAATGTTTTCGCTATCTATTGTCTGCATGTATAATTGATTCTGAACCAATCATTTTAATTATTTTAAGAAAATAATTAATGCATATTAAATGCTGAAGATGTAATTAGTACTCATTATATCTTCAACATGTAATATGCATTAATTACTTTATTAAAATAACCAAAATGATTGGTCCAGAATCAATCATACATGCACACAATAAATAGTGAAAACAAAATAACTTAACCCTATATATATATATATATATATATATATATATAGAGAGAGAGAGAGAGAGAGAGATGGAAAGTATAACATATGTATGAGTTTTAATCAATTATCTTTTTGAAACGGAACAATTACAAAACAAAAAAAACATGTTTAAGATATTTAATTAAATATTTTCGACATCACCATATATAACATATGATCAATATATTAATGATTAAATCACAATATACAACGACTGTATTACAATAATCCAAAAACGAAGAAAATATAAAAACGAATTAGTATAACATACTTACAAATTAAAAGCTCTAATATAATAGCACATCTCCAAAAGTGTATTACGATAATCCAAAAACGAAGAAAATATAAAAACGAATTAGTATAACAAACTTACAAATTAAAACTCTAATATAATAACATATCTTCAAAAGTGGTCATAAGACCTCAACCGAACACAAAAACCTTTAAGTTTGTTTTCTTTCTGAAATTTGTATATGATTTGTATGCATGTCTTCCCAAAAAATTGGTATTTTTATAGTAAACTTCTCACTAAATGCTAATTAAATATAATATAAGTTATAAAACTTTTGAGTGTTAAATCATAATTAAGAAATTTTTTGAGTCGCATTAGTTAAAAATGGGGGTTTCAAATATATATGGTTTGAGGAAGTTAAAAAATGAGGTTTAAATGCATGAGATTCAAGAAAAATGTTAGTTTTATAATTTGTATGCATGTCGTCCCAAAAGATTGGCATTTTTATAGTAAACTTTTCACTAAATGCTAATTAAACATAATATAAGTTATAAAACTTTTGAGTGTTAAATCATAATTAAGAAAACTTTTGAGTTGCATTAGTTAAAAATGAGGGTTTTAAATGAATATGGTTTGAGAAAGTTAAAAAATAAGGTTTTAAATATATGAGATTCAAGAAAAAATCTTAGTTTTATAAATATCGTATGATGTGTATATTTTTGTTTTAACAATCTTACAAAGTTTTTGTGACATTGAATTTGGTCTCTATCTTTTTCAAAAGGAACATATGTCTTCTTTCTTATGGTATCGACAGCTTTCCATTCTCTTGTTTAAAATATATATGAGTTTACCATGTCACCAAACACAATTTTTTACTTTTTAAAGATGGTGTGGCCTAAACGAAAATACCAATAATTTATGTAAATATTACTTAACAATAAATCAAGACTAAATGTTGCATCCTTATTAATAATTTATATAAATATTACTTAATAACAAATTATACTAAAGATTGGTTAGAATTTTATAATAATGGTGTGCATGAATGAGGAACACTAAAATTATGATTGAATGTGTTTTGACTTGAATGGGGCCAAAGTTGATGTGTTTATGCTCCAAACACATCAACAATAACACGTGGGTTTCACATGCACCTCTCCCCCTCCAATCTTGCCAAAAGTGAATATTGAATAAATTGTAGACAGTTGCTTTACAATGTTTCTATCCAAACAAAATAATAACAAAAAATTTGGCTTGAAATGTCTTAGATTCCGTTAGCGTCCCACTTATTTGGGGTCCAGACTATGAGTAAACATGTATAAAACAGGTTAATTATCTAGACTCCAAATTAAAACTCATTTTCTTGGTGTTTTTTTTGTTCACGTTTAGCAACATGGACAAACAACAAAAACAAAAACAAAAAAAAAAAAAAAAATCCCTTCATTATTTGTATTCCCGTCTACTTCAACGCAACAACAAACATAAAAAATGATGTTTTTCTCTTCAAAACCCACAACATTAACTTCAATCCACCAAAGATGAAAAGATATCACATTGACACATCAAAAAGAAAATTCTTCTTACTTTTCTTTGTCTTCTCTTGGTACTTTCGTAACCTAATTTTTATTTTAGTATCGTAATATTTTAAACCCTAAATCTCTAATTTTATGATGTTATGTGTTAGAAATTTGAGGGTAAAAACATTTGAAATTTCTAAAAATTATGTAAACACTTTCAAATCGAAGTATTTGGGTGGTACTCCCAAATCCTCAATCGGATAAGACTCAGAAATTCTAAAAACAAGAACAAAGAATTGGATGTTATAAAATTCATCAAGTACCAGAAGAAGAAGACCAAAAACGAATTATAAATCTCCTTGTATGAAAACTATAAAAATACAGTTTTCTCTGTCATAAAACTATTCAAACTGTCATAAAACAGTTTTCCAACAGTCAAAAAGTGTCACAAAACCGGTTTTAATTAAAGTGCAGATGAAGTCCAAATTAGTTTTCCAACGAGGGGTTCTATCCCTTGGACCTTGCTAGGGGCTGTCACCCCTTAGACCTCATAACTAGGGGCGCTGCCCCCGAACCCCCGTTTGTTCAGGGGTTTCATCCCTAAATGATAGTCTACTTTGAATTTTGAATAAACTTAAACAAATGTGCACTTCACACATTTCTTACTTATTTACTATTCAGTAAGATTATTTTTTGTCAACAAATCAACTCATTACACTTAAATACAATAAATGAAACAATTTACCAACAACCCTCCCTCATTTAGCAATGATACTATATACTATAATAATAAAATCAACCATTTACCTAATTTATAAACTCTCTCTCTCTCTCTCTCTCTCTCACACACACACACACACACACACACACATATATATATATATATATATATATATATATATATATATATATATATAGAGAGAGAGAGAGAGAGAGAGAGAAAGAGTTAAGTTCTTTTAAGAACTTAAAGATTTATGAGAACTCAAGAACTCGTAATCCGCTAATCATTTTTCAAAACCAAAAACACCCTTGGACTTCTACACACCATCGACTAAGACAAATCCATGCTTTTGTTTATAAATTAGGTAAATGGTTGATTTATGAGAACTTAAAGATGCATGCATGCTTTTGTTTTCTGTGTTTTTTTTATGTTTCCAAATTGCGATTCTCTTAAAGACAGGTATTAGAATTTTATTGTTGTGTTGGTTTGAAAATTATTGAAAACACACACACACACACACACACATATATATATATATATATATATATATATATATATATATATATATGAACATTCAAATGCGTATACATGCACATTTCAAAAAAAAACATGGTCAAATGTTTTTTTGAGTCTAGATATGGCTTAGTCGCTTTATTTTAAGACTAATGATGATCTTGGTTTTGAAAATTGATGAGTGGTTTAGGAGTTCTCGCAAATCTTTAAGTTCTTGTGATAATTTAACCATATATAGGTATATATATATATATATATATATATGTGTGTGTGTGTGTGTGTGTGTGTGTGTGTGTGTGTGTGCGATTGGATAGGAACTCAAAAAATGATAAAAACCACGATGACAATTTTTGACAATTGATTTTGAAATATGTGTGGCTATGATAAATCTGATTTTTCCTATTTTTCTTTTAAAATTTGTGGTGGCAATTTTGAAATTACCGAGAATTTTTTCTATTTTTCATCTTAAAGGAAAAATATTTGAGGGAAAACTTGTCAAATATGCTACTGAATCCTAAATCGTAGTCTAAATTTCGTTTCAAATCTTGTAAACTCATCTGAAATCGGTGTATGTTATGGAAATTAGTCTAGATCTTCGCATTTTAGTTTTTTTTTCCTTTCAATTTCTTCGAACATCGACATCGAATGAACGTTTGGTTTATATTTTTGAAGTCAATGTGACCGGGTAAACTTGATTTGAGTACATTTTCTTTGATTATTTGTGTTTTTATAGTGTTTTTTTCATTTTTTTGTTTGAAAAGCTAGTTTTAGGGGGGGGGGGGGGGGGGGGGGGCGGGGGGTTGTTACCTTTTTTTCCTCTTTGATCTTCTTTTGCTTGTACTTACCTAATTAGTTTCAAAAAATTAATTTAAATCTTAGTATTTAAGTTTGTTTTCTTTTACTATCATCAAACTTTCATATTGATTACTCATTTGTGTTATAGTTTCGAAGTCAATGGAAGAAAGTAAACTCGATTTGAACATATTTTCTTTTATTATATGTATTTTCTTTATAGCTCTTCTTTGTTTTTTGTTTGAAACCCTAGTTTCTAAAGCCTTTTTTTGGTTTTTTTTATTGTAATTTTGTGTTTCATTTTTTGTTCTTACTAGAGTTTAAATGTTGGTTGAATGTTAACTGAAGTTTTTATTATCAGTTCATAAATATGATAAAAGTCGTGAAATTTTGAAGCTTGCTAATATAAATTGAGATGGATTTAGGATGATACGACTAATGTAGATCCACGTGAACATCAAATATTGTATCATGGATCTTTTTCAAAGACCCTTCAACAATGAAAATGAGAATGTTCTTCAGGTATATTATACTTTTCTATGTTGATGTTTTCATACTGTTTTACATGTCAAAATTTTACTTAAAATAATAGTTGTGCGACTATTTTACTTGATTCATCTTTTATGTAAATTAGGTTTTGAGTTAAACTTTACAATTATGGGAATTAAACGGAATGGAAAACAAGAAGCAATCACAAATTTAAATGGCATGTACAAAACTTTATGGTGTAGTATGCTTAAGTTAAAGTGATTTCTTTTGGCAACATCTTTGATGTTTTGGATTTTATTCTTCTATTTATAAATATTATGGTTGCTATGAATGCATTTAATTAGTAATACATGAATTTGGATATGAAAGATATTCGTTTGTATGCTTATGATTAATGTCATAAAGTTTTATGCTCCATTTTATACAATTTTTCCATGTAATATCCCGAGATTCAGGTACTTATAAATTCATCCCTATGGTTTTATCATATGGCATTTCAGTCCCTAAGTCCATGTGAATGAGCCTTGAAGCCTTGTGCCATTTTGATAATTTGAGCAGGTTGAGTACGCTAAGCGTACATGAGGGTACGTTGAGTGTACTAGGGTGCACCCTAGTATGCTCGACGTACACTTATGTACGTGGGGCATACTTTTGTCAGGAGAAAACCCTATTTTTTAGGGTTTGGGTGGTATATAAACATCATTATGGCTCATTTCACCCCACCTTTTCAACCTCCATACACTTTGAGTTGTCTTTGGCATATATGTATGTTTTGAGCTAAAGAGTCTGTTGTTGGTGTGTTTAAGGAAGAAGAAGTTGCATCAAGGAACTTAGAATCCTGAAGCAAGGCTTGGATCTGGAAGTTTTGCCCTTTTCTCCATCATTCCAAGGTATAAAGTTCATACCTTGATGGTTTTTTGGGGGGCGGTCCTCATGTAGAGAGGACGGGTGATAGTGTATGCTTCGTGGTAGTTGAAGCCGCACGAGACGAGGTACCCCACACATGATCTAGAGATAGGGGTAGTGGTTTTCGCCCTCAATATTTGGAGGCATTATCTTTATGGGGTCTGTTGTACTATCTACACGGAACACAAGAGTTTGAGACATATTATGGATCAGCCGAACTTGAACATGAGGAAGCATAGTGGTTGGACGTATACCATCCGGGTAAAGCGAATGTAGTGGCGGATGCTT
This sequence comes from Lactuca sativa, assembly GCF_002870075.4. Taxonomy (NCBI): domain Eukaryota; kingdom Viridiplantae; phylum Streptophyta; class Magnoliopsida; order Asterales; family Asteraceae; genus Lactuca; species Lactuca sativa. Next base: position 309,067,872 of record NC_056627.2, on the reverse strand, counting down.
TGAGCCATAAGTCAACTGGGTCTTCAGATGGGGTATTGTGTATGAGGATATCAGTGGATTCTCCGCTTTTGGGATTGATTAGGGAGGCTCAAGCCGAGGGTGTTCGGGAAGAGAACTGGAAGATAGAGAGGATCATGGGTGAGAACGCCAGATTTGTTCCGGATAGTCGTGAATTATTGACCCGTTGTGGTCAGATATGAGTTCCTATGTCTGGTGGGGTCAGACAAATTGTGTTGGAGGAGACTCATGAGTCTCATATTTCTATCCATTCAGGGGCCACCAAGATGTATCGGGATTTAAGATTGAGCTATTGGTGGTCATGTATGAAGAGGGAGATAGCCTACTACGTGGAGAGGTGCATGACTTGCAGGATGGTCAAGGTTAAGCATCAGAGACCGCATAGCAGGCTGCAGCCTCTAGAGGTTCCCATGTGGAAATGGGAGTAGATTTTGATGGATTTCATCACCAAATTGCCGAAGACGACAAAGGGTTTCGATGCTATCTGGTTCATCGTGGACCGATTGACCAAGAGTGCCCACTTCCTGGCGATTCAGGAGAGTTATTCATCCGAGAAGTTGGCCGATATGTATTTTCACGAGATCGTTGCTCGCCATGGGGTTTCGGTCTCCATTGTTTCAGACCATGATGTTCGATTCACCTCCCGTTTTTGGCAGAAGTTCCATGAGGAACTAGTCACGAGGTTGCACTTCAACATAGCTTATCATCCGCAGATCGATGGTCAGAGTGAGCAGACGATACAGATACTTGAGGATATGTTGCGGGCTTGTGTCATTGATTTAGTGGGAGTTGGGACTCCTACCTACCTCTTGCGGAGTTGTCCTACAACAAAAATTATCACTCCAGCGTTGGTGCTCCGCCTTTTGAGCTCTTGTATGGGTGGAGATGTCGTACCTCGGTTTGTTTGAGGTAGGTTGGTCATAGGGTTATGGGGCAGACCGAAGTGATCCTTTAGACTATGGAGATGATTCAGCGGATTAGGCAGAGATTGCAGGCTGCTCAGAGTCGACAAAAGAGCTATGCCGACCGGCGTCGGTCTGAGTTGGAGTTTCAGGTTGGCGACATGGTGTTACTGAAAGTCTCATCTTGGAAAGGTGTGATTCGCTTCAGGAAGAGAGCGAAATTGGGTCCACGATATATTCGTCCATTTCGGGTTGTTTCTAGGGTTGGCAAAGTTGCTTATAGATTGGATCTTCCTGAGGAGCTCAGTCAGATTCACAACACTTTCCATGTTTTGCAGCTGCGAAAGTGCGTGTTGGATGAGGATGCAGTGGTTTCCTTGGTTGATATTCAGGTTGATGAGCGCCTGAACTATGTTGAGAGGCCAGTAGCTATTTTGGAAAGGAAGGTAAAGGTTTTGCGTAGCAAGGAAGTACCTTTGGTGAAGGTACGGTGGCAGCACCAGAGGGGCTCCGAGTGGACCTCGGAGCCGGAGGCTGAGATGCGGCAACATTATCCAGATATGTTCATTGCAGCAGACTTCGAGGATGAAGTCTAGTTCAAGTGGGGGAGATTTGTAACATCCTTGGATTCAGGTACTTCTAAATTCATCACTATGGTTTTATCATATGGCATTTCAATCCCTAAGTCCATGAGAATGAGCCTTGAAGCCTTGTGGAATTTTGATAATTTGAGCAGGATGAGTATGTGAAACATGTTGGATTAGTATCTAAGTCCATAACTATTATTGGTATGTACTTCACCCGAGAGTAGCATGGTCCATTTGGGTTGCATATCATCAGGACAATTTGATAGGATGTGCTTTTGAGAAGAAGTTATTTATGGTTTATTAATATATTATAAGTTATAATATATTAATATGAAATCATATTGTTTAATTAGTATTGATCAATAATTAATTTGTGATAAAAAAGAGGCTAATTAAATATAAGGGGTTTATTTGGTAAATCATTCATTCTTATAAAGTGGGCTTATGATCCATAGTTCTTCATGTTGGGATAAACCCATGTGGTAACCCATGGATACTCCATGGAGGTTTTAACCCATGGAGCATGAGGGATATGGAAATTCATTAGGGTTTACATGGTGTAACCCTAGTTTTCCACACTATATAAGAACCCCTCTAACTCATGAAATTGGCACTTAAGTGGAATACTAGAGGGCTAGCCGATTTGTGTATGCAAGGAATCTCTTCTCAAGTTATCCTTTGTTCTAGGTGTGTTGTGATTCCACTTGAGGCATTCATACTATTGGCGCTAAGCTCTTAAATGCCAAAGGTTCAAGGTTTCCAACAAGCTACAAGAAAAGGTATGCTATCTAACTTATTTTATTACCCAAGTATCAAAGTTTTGTATGCTAGTTAGGGTAATACCTTGGAAAGTTCAAGTTTGCATGTATAATAGAGGAAAACATAGATCCAAGGTATTTAAGGTTGCATGTACACCTTAGGAGTGTTAGAATTCTCAAACCCCAACAAAACATGCAAAAAATACGGTCCAAAAATTTCATTTTTAATTATTAATAAAACCATAGTTATCAAATCATCACATGAATTCATAAGTCATTGTATCTCAAAACATCATAATCATGTATAAGATATATCAGAGTAATAACATCCCAGGCTAAAAACATGGTGTGTGCACTGCAGTCATCCCGAGCTATTCCCCTTGCTACCGGAAGTACCTAAAACCAAAATTGAAAACTGTAAGCACGAAGCTTAGTGAGTCTCCCCAAACTACCACATACCATACACATAATCACATAATAACATAACATGGGCCTTGCCCGCAAAATCGGGCCCCGCTCGGTATCGGACCGAAGTCTGATATTGGTCCCCGCTCGGCATCGGGCCTCGCCCAACATCGAGCAAAGATCAGTATACATATAGCATATCAACAAATACACACAAATAATCACATAACATAAACATATAAACATTCCTCGGGCCCCACCCGGCATCGTATCGAAATTCGGATGCATACAAACATTCCTCGGGCTTTCCCCGACATCGGACCAAAGTTTGGAAACATATAAAAAACAAGCACATGCATGAATCATGAAAACATCAAGCATACAAACATTACTCGGACACCGCTCGACATCGGATCGAAATCTAGAAACATAATAGCCTATATTGGGGATTGCCCGACATCAGATGTTAGTCTGGAACATACTAACATACATAAACGGGTTGGCATTGGTGTCTTCGACCTGGTCCTACAGGAGGAAACTCACCTCTCAGAGCTAAATGCAGAATCTCACGGTAAGGAATCTCTAACGGCTGCTTCCACGACTCCTCGAGCTATCATTACCAAATACCACTTAGTCAAAATCCAATAATCCTTCTTAGGGTAAAATGACCATTTACCCCTGATCTACTTTGGTCCATGACCTAGGTTCAAATTCTTAACATGTAGGGCCCAATTCCATAAAGTCTTTTCAAGCCTACTAATGGCCCAATTTTCTAAATTGGGTCCAACTTCTCAAATGAGCCTTCCTTTAAGCCCAAACATGTCCTTAGCCCAATAACTAACTTCTGATGACCCACTAAGGCCCAATATCTAAGAAGCCCAAAGATTGGCCCAAACCAAGGCACAATGATGTGAAGCCCAAAATCAGCGAATACACAGGACATACTCCTCTATACACTAAGCGTATAGGTTGCATGGCTTGTATGCTGCGCGTAATCCCTGTTAAGCCATATTCCTCAAAAGTGCATAATCCCTTAAGACCTTAAGCCTAAAATATAGATCTGAGTTCGTTAACATGTCTTAATTCATAAAGACGATTACTTGATGGCTTGCAACCCACCAAATGGACCCACAATTGTAATATAGCCACTAACTTCCATGGAAATGACTAGAACTCCTGCATGGTCACACAAAGGACCTTCAAGATTGAAACTTTACTGCTCTTGGGACTCATATAGCACTAAGGGTGGCAACCCTTAGCCTAGAAACAGATTTGAACCATAAAAATCCATTTTTGGGACCTAAAAAGTTCCAAAACACCCATAACATAGATCTAAGCATTCATGAGGCAAGTTGAGAGCTTTGTACCTCCAATGAATGCCAAATGGTGGTGTTATCCCAGATCCTCAAGCTCAAGCTACTCAAGTTCTTCTTCTTCAACTTCTTCATTCTCCTTCCAAGCTTCAAATCTCCGAAATAAGCTTCACAAGGCCAATAACATGCAAGGATGAAGAATGAAAGGTTTCTAGGGTTTCTGAGTCGAGGTGGCTAGTAAGGAGGCTAGGGTTTGGGACATAATATTGTATTTATATGGCTTAAACCCTAAAAATTAGGGTTTTGATTTTGCTTGTGTACGCTGGCGTACGCACCTTCGCCTCCCGTATCCAATGTTGCACTACCCCCCACGTACGTCAAGCTTACGCCCAATGTACGTCTTCGAGCACCCCAAACATAACATCCCACTTGCTAAGGCCCAACTCAATAATCCATTATTTATCTCATAGCCCAACAATTAATTACAAAGATATTAAATTTATGATTACCTCAAGTCATGGGTGTTACAGTATGCTAAGCGTACAAGAGGGTACGTTGGGCGTACACTTATATACATGGGGCGTACTCTTGTCAGGAGAAAACCCTAATTTATAGGGTTTGGGAGGTATATAAGCATCATTATGGCTCATTTTACCCCACCTTTTCAGCCTCTATACCCTTTGAGTCGTCTTTGGCAAACCTTAACCCTTAGTGAGTGTGTTTTGAGCTAAAGAGTGTGTTATTGGTGTGTTTAAGGAAGAAGAAGTTGCATCAAGGAGCTTGGAAGCTTGAAACAAGGCTTGGATTTGGAAGTTTTTCCCTTTTCTACATCATCCCAAGGTATAAAGTTCATACCTTGATGGATTTTTTGCTAGATCTCTTTATAAGGTGTTTTTTATGCTTCTTTTTGGTCCTAAATGCTCCATATTAAGCATGGCATGTTCTGGATGTTTTGAGTTGTCCTTTCAGATCCTTGGAGGAGTCCTTAGTCATAAAAACGAGGAACCAATTGCTAGAAGTGTCTCATGCATCTTGAGGAATGTCTTAATGAATTAAGACCATGTATTAAGGACTTTTTGGACGTGTAAAGTCATAAAGTTGGAGACTTTTATGACTCTAGGGTGCATTTGGACCATGGATCTGAAGTTTGGGCTTAATTGCTTAACCCATTAGGCACTTAAATAAGTTATGGGTTATGCGAGGGTACGCCCCACGTAGGTGGGAGTATGCCCCGCGTACTCGGTCAACCACCTCATAACATGGTCAATGTGAGGCCTTGCATATGCTAAGCATACTTCTAGGAACGCCCCTCGTACTCGCATGGGTCAACCCATGTTGAGTTAACTCGGTAGGGTTGCCTCGGATGGGTTGACTCAGTGGTGTTATGGACTATGACCACTTAACTTTAAGTTTGATCAGGTTTGACCAAGTTTGACCATGTTTGAGCAAGTTTGACTTTTGAGGGTATTTTGGGTATTGTTCGGATTTTGATGGAATTTGTCATTTGGTGGTTGTAGGCTTTTTAGTTGAGAGTTGAGATTCGGATTTGGGCCTTATCAGTTTTGTTCAGCTTATGAGGTGAGTTTTTCTCACTGTTCTTGCGGGTCAAAGGCACCGATGTCGGCCCATTGGATTGATATCCTTTTATACATGTTATTTGTGTTGTTGTGATCTATTGATCGGTATCCTAGTAGATAGGATGTTGTTATGCTTAGTGATCTGTAGATCCGTTTGACTGGCTATCGATTGTTATATGTGCACATGTTTGGTCGGTGGCTGAGGCTTCACTGCTTTGTGCCTACGCCAACAGGTCGGGGAATTCTAACCCGATGGTTGAGGGCCTAGGGTATTCCATCCCGAGGATGATTGGACCCATAGTTTGTTGGCACTCCAACCCGATGGTTAAGGGGTCTGGGGTATTCCAACCCGATGGTTGATTGGACCTATATTATGTTGGCATTCCAACCCGATGGTTTAGGGGCCTGGGGTATTCCAACCTGATGGTTGATGGACCCATAGTATGTTGTTATTGTATATGTGTTATTTGTTGTGTTGGTACTTTGGAGGAAACTTGCTAAGCTTTGGGCTTACATTTTTAGGTTATGTTTCAGGTACCTCAGATGATCGTGGGAAGGTAAAGGCTTGATCATGCACCTCCTCATGTTGTGTCTTGTGATTTTGGGAAAACTCGGATATTAAACATGTTTTGAAAACTACAATGTAAACAATTATGATTTTTGGTTGGTTTGAAAAAGTTTAAATTTTTATGAAATTTATGGATGTTACGTTCCATCTTATTGAAAGTTTATGGATCATTATGAGTATATCAATCATTTTTTTGTCCACCTTATGAAAATTTCCCAACTTATAAAAATTGTCCATCTTATAGTAAGTTCTATGATCCTCATCTTATGTTATTTTTTATAAAAAAAATTTATTGGTTATATTATTTGGATCATGTTTTTTAGATCATATCATGATCCAAAACTTACCTTATGATTCATGTCTCCTTTTTTAATCATGGATATTGTATATCATAGCTTTTGGATCTTAAAAGTAACTTATCAATAGTTACCGTCCTAATTTTGATAATCAATATTATATAAATTGCTCATCGTAATAAAAACGCTTTGGATCATAGAAATTATTGATCATAGTTTTTGGATCATAAACTTCTTTGTAATGCTCTGTTCCAATTTGACTCCTAGTCTGAGGCTGTGGCTCGAAGGTCGGTCATTATAAATATTATGGCTTTTAGGAAGGTAAAATCTAGGCCCACTTGGGTGTGGGTGATGTATTAGAAGTGATCCAGGTGTTCGATTCATGTTTTGGAGTCTATGCGTATTTTGGTAAAGTGGCAGTTCGGGCTTTTGTGGAAAATGGATTTTTGTTCAGAAGGTCTTAAAAAGGTTTGAGTTGTTAGAAGTGTAGGGCTTCTCGTCAGCTTTTCGTGAATATAAGGATCGTCGTAATCGGGCTTATAACAAAGAAGTTATGGCCTTCGGAAGTTTCATGGTTTTCAGGCTTAGCCGAGTACACGGGGCATACACAAAGAGTACGTGGGGCGTACTAGTGAAGAAGGTAGTACGCTAGGCGTACCTTGGAGTACGCTAGATGTACTGACAGGGATGGTCGCGAATATTCCTCGGGGTACGTTGGGCGTACTCCAGTTAGATCAGAACCCTATTTTAGGGTCTTGGACCCTATTTAAGCTCCTTATCTGATAACCTAACCCTAATATATTCAGCCTCCACCCCTCTAAACCCTAGAAATCGTCATAGATCATCCATGGTGGCATTTTGAGCTTATGGAGTCCATTTTTGAGGTGTTTGATCCATTTTCAAGAAGATGGAGTTTGATGCAAAGAATGGAATCAAGGAGGAGCTTATGGATCTTGCTTTTAGGACTCATTTTCATCTTGATGAAGGTATAAAACTTTGAACTAGATCATTCATCTCTTATATCTACCATTTTTGGGTTTTGGTCCCTTTTTGGTCCCAAGGATGAAGCTTTATGGCTCAAATTTGATTCTTAGACTTGGGGTTGCCACCTTTGATGCTATTTGAGTCCCTAAGACCGAAAATTGCCATCTAGAAGGTCTTAATGGGTTCATGCATGAGTTAGGGTCACTTTTATGGAAGTAGAACGCCATTTTTTGGAGTTTGGGTTTGTTTGGGGCATGCAAAGTCACCAAGTCAGTGACTTTATGGGTTTAGACGTTAAGTATAGCTCAGATCTGTGATTTGGACTGGAGGGATCAAGTATTAAGCACTTAATGGATTTTGGGCTGGAGCTGTTTGTACGCTGGGCGTACTATATAGTACGTTGTGCGTACAATGCATTTGTCCAGTACGCTAAATGTACAGAAGAGGTACGCCAGGCATACGCTCTCAGGAACACTTGGGCCTTAGTGGACTTCACACCTTTGGGCCCTAATTTTTTTGGGCCTGGATTTGCGGTTTGATGGGTTTGAATGTATCTTGGGCCAATATTGGAATATTTGGGCCTATTAGGCCTTGTGGCCTAATATAGAAATGGATTTCACATTTGTGGGCCTCGGTTTGGGCCAATTCTTTAATTAGATTGTTGTGGGCCTTTGCAGGCTGATTGTGGACAAGATTATTAACTAAGGAGAATATTGGGCTTTAGAATAAGGTCCATTAGAAAGGTCCGGGCCCAATTTGGAAAATTGGGCCATTGATGGTTTTATGGACATCATAATGTTGGGCTTTTGTTTTGGGTTTAAGCCTTAGTTTTGGATCATACTGGGCCAGGGGTAAGTGGTCATTTTACCCTATGCATGGAATAAGGATTATGGTATGTGAACCAATTGCTAATTGGGTATATTGATTGGTAGCGACAGCTCGGGAAACTGGCAAGGCAGCAGCTAAGGAATTCATGCGGAAAGCTCCGCATTGCGAGGTGAGTCTTCTCACCATCCCAATGGGTCTAAGACACCAAGGCCGGACCATTTATCTAGTTGTGATGATTGTTGCGAATGTGCAATTGATACATTATGTATTTATGTGAAGACCATGTGGGGGTTCCCATGGGAAATAATTATATATGCAGTATGCTAGTTGATTGTGTGGTATCTGGTGTGCTAGTTGTCTTTGTGATACTTGCATGGAAGACCTCGGGGGTTCCCGAGGCTGTCGGATATAAGGCCATGTGGGGGTTCCCGTGGCAGTAGGCTAACACCACGTGGGGGTTCCAGTGGCACCCGTTATAAAGCCTTGGAGGGTTTCCAGGGCATCCTTATATGTTTGTATGTTTAGCTCATATGTTTGTATGTATAGCTTGCATTATGTCTTTTTTGGCAGGAAGACATTGTGGGGGTTCCCAAGGCAGGAAGACCATGTGGGGGTTCCCATGGCAGATAAGACCACGTGGGGGTTCCCGTGGCACTAGGTGTAAGACCCTAGCGGGTTTCCATGGCTTCCTTATATGATTATATGTAGGACTTATGTGGTAGAGATAGCTTTTACACCTAATATGATATGTGTTATGTGGATTGTGTGTGGGGTATGCTCTGGGGGACTCACTAAGCTTTGTGCTTACGGTTTTCAGTTTTGGTTTCAGGTATCACTAATTTGGAAAAGAAGAGCTCAGATTGATCGCAGTGCACACACCTATGATTTCCGCAATGAATGATTTTGGGATGAACTCTGATAAATGTTTTACTTTACGATGATTTGAAATGTTTAAATAAATGGTATCAATGTTTTAGCTATATAAAAAAAATTAAATTTTTATCTTTCATTTTTGGGTCGTTACAAGTTGGTATCAGAGCCTTGGTTTGAGGGATTCAAACATACTTCCGGGTGTGTCTGAGCTCAGACTGAGGATCAGTAAAGATTTCAAAATAAAAAATGTTTTAAGTAAAGAATTTCTAAGACAAGAAAGGGTGTGGTGCATGTAATCAGCCGAGCTCGAGTAAGTTTCCTCAGAATACCCACATTTGTTATCTGTTATAATTTGATTATTAATCTGTGAATCGCATGCTAGTTAGGGATAGGGGAGATGCCTGTATATGTTGTATAAGCTGGTAGACTTGAATGCTAGCGCTGAGTAGTCAACAATAGGTTGGCGTGATATGTGGTGCTTGTAGCCATGAGGATATTGGATGTCATTATGGAATGAGAATGATAATTGGCATTTGTAACTGCAATGTGTATGTTTTGAAAATTGTATACGGTTAGGATCTTATTTCCTTAGAATATCTGATTTGACCGTATTTCTTGTGGTCTTAGGGTAAAGTCTATTATTCGACAGTCAATTAGATCATGTTTTGTGCATAATTTGCATGCATAAGGCAGCCGACAGCGAGGGTATATGTGGACAACATGGGTTGTGGTATATGGGCCGAATGTTCTATCATAGTTTGTCGGTTGGAGATTACCCTAGTGTAATGTGACATCCCGGAATTTAGGGCATAGATTTCAAACGACTAAATTTCAGAAGATCTATTTGTAATTAACTCATTCAACTTTGATTGCATCTAACGAAATATAAAGGAGTTAATTTCAATTATTATGTAATATCTGATGATATTTTTATGTCCAAGCGTGCAACCTGGTAACCAAATCAAAATGCTCAACTGCAGCGTTGGGTAATACGTCTGAAAACCTGAAATTTAGCATTAATCATTTTTGAGCAAAACAAACACTAAAATATGATAGTACGTGTTCCCCTGTTTCCGAAAATATAAAGAACGTCCAAAATGGAGTTCGTATGCAAAAGATACAACCGTTATAAGAAAAACGGACAGTAAAACATTGTTTTCTTTAATCGCGTAAACCAAAACAATCCGTTGAGGCGCTTACGCTTTGCCGACGGGATTTCCGAGAGCGTTTTTGGAATCAGGATATAGTATATTATTTAATTTCACACTCGAAATAATTTTTACGAAAATATTTATGAAAGTCGCGAAAACGGACACCGCCTACCGTTAAGACGCAAAACTTCAAACACAAATTCCCGGAGATCCGTAACTCCAAAAATTAATCCGTTTGAGGTTCTGAATTATACTCTATCTAAAAATGCTTTCGAAAAAACTATTCGATGCACGAATCCCGAGGCACCCGGTTTTTTTTGCATGTTTTGGACATAAAATGGAGACCCCATGTGGGGCCCACATGGAGTGAAGGACTCCAAAAACCTGATCTTCTTCCAGCTGGTATCAAATCCACGTGCCTTTCCTTCCTACACCCTCCTCCTTTGTGTGCAAGGTTCACCAAAGGTACAAACATGGGATTGAAAGTATGGTCATAGATAAGTATGTGTCTATGGACTTATACTATAAATAGAGGCCACTACTTCTCATAAACTCACTCAAATTCATCAGCTTCTTCTTCTCTCTCAATTCCCTCTCTCACAGTTACAACATCACCACCATGGATCACCTCCCCAACCCATTCCTGCTGTTGTTTTCAATCACCACAGCCCCCTCCCTCCTCCTTTTTGGTCTTCCCTGTTGAAATAAGCAAGAAAGAAACATCAGAAGGCCACCGGAGTAGCCTCCTGCCACCACCGTTTCACCCTCCTGCCGACAATCACCCACCACCCATTGCAACCTTCAAACACCCACTTCCACCACCCAAGAACTTCATCCCTAAGCTGTCATTGCTATTAATTTCGATCCCCAAAAGCTTCTCCATAATTCCTGCATCAAAATACTGGTAAAAGAAAGAAGAACGAAGGCAACAGCACCGAACTACCACCTCCGTCAACCCCCCGCCGGCCTCCTGTTGCAGTGACAACCACCGTCACCACTTCTGGCCTCCATTTTCGCCACTGGTAAGCACCTCCACCCCTTAGAGAATGTTTCCAAATATCACATGCATCTTTGACTGATTAGCGAATGACATAAGAAATTTTTTTTGGCTATAATAAACCTGCGACGAAGAAGAAGAAGAACAGGAGGTTTCCCTCCTGTTCACGAATCAGATACACAAACGTGCATGCGGTTTTGCCACCTGCAGTCCCCCAAGTATGATATTGTCCAGATTCAACCCTTACTCCCAAAAACTTTTTTTAAACTAGGTCCTAAGTCCTAAACATACAATTGAAATATTCACAATCTACCTAAATTTCGAAAAATCCTTTCAATCGAAGTTCAAAATATTAAAATAGAAATTTCATAAATTCATTTTTTTACATATATATACATTTTATATTTGATTGTTGTTAAATCTTAAATTATATATAAAAAAATTGTATTTTGATTTAAATAAATTTTTGGGATTTAAATATTTTGGGAAAATAATAAACTAAATTTTTAGAAAAATTTATTTAAATGGATTATTTAAATAAATTTTGAGATAATAAACATTTAGAAAAATTATAAATCATTATACTAGTTCAAATACCAAATCTCCCATCAAATATTGATTTATAACGAATATTTCTAGGAAATCGGATTTATCCCGGAAATCACGACCTCTCGGCAACACATCTCGACTTTCAGAACTACTCGTTAACCACTCGATAAGGTGAGAGTTACGGCCCCTTTTCAATATTTTATTTATTCTTGGGGGAGAATACATGTGCTAAATAGTATTTATTATGCAAATACATATGCCTTATATGATATACATGCTACAATTTTAAAAGTTATAAAGACTTCCATATCTGAATACTAGGCATTACACACTTGTACAATACCATTATGTTAAAATACATATCTCCATAAAAGCGAGTAATTTATACTTTTATAAATACGTCAACCATACTCGACTTTTACAAATACTATACTACAAAATTCATTATGCCCGGTACTTATCTATAATTAAGTTAGGGCTGAGAGTTATTCACAAACTTTTCGTTAATGGTTTTTGAGTGAGACGCTACTATTCATTAGCTGAGTTTAATCACTTAGCCTGCCCCATACTGCTATAATCGTTAATCTTCGGAGCGAGGTACATATATATAGATCTATATGGGGTCGACAACCCCACCTGCGGTTGCTAGCTACAACCATCGACCGATCAATCGAAGCAGGTGATATGTGTCTACGATCGTTACTACGACGTCCAAGGAGGCGTCGTAGGGAGGGGTACTTTTCGTCTATAGATTGATTATAGAACTCACTAAAAACATTAACAGGAATCTCTCTCACTTTTTCACTACAACCATAGGTTTGGTTGCTTTCAGAACTATTTTTAAGTATAGTGGTTACTCATACAATGGATATATTTAAACTTTCATGAAGTTATTACAAACACGTTTTCTTTAAAAGCATAGATTTATTTATAAAATTACTTTTTGGCTTTTAAAGACTCATGACAAGCATTGTTTCAACTATTGTTATACAAGAAAAATATACTTTTGGACTTTTGAAAGTATTATTACTGCGGCTAGCAGAAACCTGTGACTCTCACCAACCTCGTGTTGACTTTCAAAATACATGTATTCTCAGGAAATCAGTGAAATTTCGGGGACACTCAGACGATGGAAAAATATGGCTCGCAAGTACTTTAATTTTCTACTTTTGAACTGTTATGCCTAACTGTTAAGGCAAACTCGTATTATTATTATATTACTATCTGTAAGAACCATGTATGAAAACATAAATATGTAATGAAATGTTGTTTTGTTTATTGTTTTACTTGTGCTGTATATTCAATTTATCTGTGATCCATGAACTTAGTCGCACAGCCCGGCATGTTCCGCCGCCTCGGCCGGGGGTGTGACAGATTGGTATCAGAGCTAAATTGGCTATAGAGAACTCGTATCCTCGAAAGAGGAATACAACTATAGCAAGTAGCTTCTTATAAAAGTATTATCAATAATAGAACTACTTCTCGACTACTTACGGTATGGTAGTGGGGAAGTACAAAACAAAGATTAATAATACTACAAACCCCACCAACCTTAATATATAGGAGTTTATATATATATATATATATATATATATATATATATATATATATATATATATATATATATATATATATATATATATACTCTGACCCGCGATGAGAACACTTAATAAAAATTCTAAACATCCCTTCAACTAAAACTACCAACTCAACCCTTTAGGTCAAACGCCTTAATTAAAGGTTAGTACCGTACATAAGCCATACCACAAATAACCCTAGAACGCGCGCCTATGTTATTTATGGTCGGGCCGGTGCACAACCAACCTTGAGCAAGGAGTTTGACAAACTACAATGGTTGAGAGTTTTAGAGATTGGAGAATGTTCTCCAGATTCGCTGTTGCAACCTAGTACCTTAGAATCCATATATACATTTTAAAAGACTAATGCATTTCAAAATCATTAGCAATTAAAATCCCTTTCTATCATTTGGAAATCTAGAGGATTTCTGAACCAATCATCTTTCCCCTGTCATATGAAAATTGATAGGATTTCAGGATTCAGTCATACTCTATGACTTGGAAAGCTATGGGATTATAGGAATAAATGCAATAAAATCCTTACATAAACAACTTAAGTGTGTCTTTTCTAAACGTTTAGGACAATGCCTCGACGAAAAGAACCACGAGTTCGTCCGCCACCGACTCCCCGAACTAACAGGAGAAGTGCTCCAGAGATAAATCAAACAACAGAAGAAACTCCAGACCCTGAAGAAGCCCCAAGTGCTACAAATAACCACCAAAATTTCCAAATGGATCCCACTATGATGCAAAACATGCTTGCACAAGGGATTGCTACGGCCTTGGCGACTTATGAGGCTGCTCGAAACGGGAATACTGGAAATAGCGGAAGTGGTACTCCTGTAGATGCCCAAAGAAATCCCAAACACTGCTCATACAAAGAATTCATGGGTTGTAAACCTCGATCCTTCTACGGAACTGAAGGAGCTGTTGGCCTATCCCGATGGATAGAAAAGATTGAAGCTGTCTTCCACATCAGCTCTCGCCCGGATGACTGCAGGGTTAAGTACGCTACCTGCACACTGATGGATGCTGCCTTAACTTGGTGGAACAACCATGCCAAGACCGTGGGAATTGCGGAAGCCTATGCCATGGGATGGGAACAGCTGAAACTAATGATGACTAAAGTGTATTGCCCACGGCAGGAGATTCAGGCATTAGAACAAGAACTCTGGAACCCAACCATGCAAGGATCAGAGGTAGCTGCTTATACCTCCCGATTCGAAGACCTTGCAACTCTTTGTCCCGGAATGGTGCCTTCAGAAGACAAGAAGACGGAGAGATACATTTGGGGATTAGCATCGCCAGTCCAAGGTCTGGTTACTGCATCCAGACCCTCAACTTTTGACAGTGCCAAGCAACTGGCTTATGAGTTGACTGAACAATGTATCCGACGAGGCACCATGGCCCCCGCAAAAGAAAAGAACCAAACTGGGAATTCTAAGAGAAGGTTCCAGGGGAAGCCAAAAGGGAACTTCAAACACCGTAAGTGAAACCCAGAGCATGTAACGGTGTATGCTGCAGTCACAACCACTCCCACTCCAGTAAAGCCCTACGTTGGAACTTTACCTCGCTGCCCTAAGTGCAATTATCATCATGTTAGAGACTGCATGATCTGTAGCAACTGCAAATTAAGCGGTCATACCGCCAAATTTTGCAAAAAGAACCCAAGCAACACAGCCTCAAATACTACCGCAAGAGAAAGTCGAACCTGCTTCGAGTGCAACCAACCGGGACATTTCAGGAAAGATTGTCCTAAGCTGAAGAGACAGGGTGGTCAAGGAAGGGCGTTTGTGATAGGTGCGGGAGACGCACGCCAGGAACCAACTGTGGTTACTGGTACGCTTCCTATCGACAATATTTATGCCTCTGTATTATTTGACACTGGTGCTGATAAGAGTTTTATTTCCCACAAATTTAAAAAAATGATTAATCATGAATCATGCAAACTCGATAATGCTTACACGGTAGAAGTAGCCAATGGTCAAATAGAAAGCACCCTAGAAATACTCACCAACTGCCTTCTCACCCTGAATAATCACGTGTTCCCTGTCGACTTAATGCCCATAACCATTGGAAGTTTCGATGTAATCATCGGAATGGATTGGTTATCAGCCCATCGAGCGGAGATTCTATGTTACAAAAAAGCTGTACGATTACCCTTACCAAACGATGAAGTCCTTGTGATTTATGGAGACAAGGCAGGGAAGAACCTACGAGTCATTACTTGCATGAAGGCAAGGAAGTATTTGCAGAAGAGATGCTACGCTTTCTTGGCCCACGTGGTAGATACGCAAGGCAAGGGTAACGAAATCAAATACATACCACAAGTGTGTGACTACCCAGACGTATTTCCAGAAGACCTACCTGGAGTACCTCCTATCATACCGGTTGAATTTCGAATCGACCTTATCCCGGGTGCAGCACCAGTGGCACGGTCTCCTTATCGCCTGGCTCCATCGGAAATGCAAGAATTATCCAGTCAACTTCAAGAACTTCTCGACAAAGGCTTTATCCGGCCAAGCTTCTCTCCATGGGGAGCCCCGATATTGTTTGTCAAAAAGAAGGATGGTTCGTTTAGGATGTGCATCGACTATCGAGAGTTGAACAAGCTCACTATCAAAAATCGGTATCCACTCCCGAGGGTCGATGACCTGTTCGACCAACTACAAGGATCCTATTACTACTCAAAGATCGACCTACGATCCGGCTATCATCAACTTAGAGTTCAAGAAGCAGATATTCCAAAGACGGCATTCCGAACTAGATACGGTCACTATGAGTTTCTAGTGATGCCATTTGGATTGACCAACGCACCTGCTGTATTCATGGACCTTATGAATCGGGTGTGTAAACCCTACTTGGACAAATTCGTGATTGTCTTCATCGATGACATATTAATATACTCACGAACCAAGGAAGAACATGGCCAGTACTTGCGTTTAATTCTAGAACTGCTAACAAAAGAAAAACTTTATGCAAAGCTTTCTAAGTGTGAGTTCTGGATTAACGAAGTTCATTTCCTCGGTCATGTGGTCAGCAGTAAAGGGATTCATGTCGATCCCGCAAAGATTGAAGCTGTCAAGAATTGGAAAGCACTAACAACACCAATCGAAGTACGCCAATTCTTAGGGCTTGTAGGCTATTATCGGAGATTTATCGAGAACTTCTCCAAAATAGCCAAGCCTATCACCGCACTAACCCAGAAAGACAAAAAGTTCGACTGGGGAGACAGTCAAGAGTCCGCCTTCCAAAAATTGAAGCAATTGTTATGCAGTGCACCGATTTTGTCTCTTCCCGAGGGAACAGAAGACTTTGTAGTATACTGTGATGCCTCATGTCAAGGGTTAGGGTGTGTACTGATGCAGAGGAATAAGGTTATTGCATATGCATCCCGACAACTAAAGCCAAACGAGACGAACTACACTACCCATGACTTAGAATTGGGAGCCGTAGTATTTGCCTTGAAGATTTGGAGACACTATCTATACGGGACAAAGTGCATTGTATTCACAGACCACAAGAGCCTTCAACACATTTTTGATCAAAAAGAGCTCAATATGAGACAACGAAGATGGGTCGAATTACTAAATGATTATGAATGCGAAATTCGTTATCATCCCGGTAAAGCAAATGTTGTGGCAGATGCTTTAAGCAGGAAGGAACGAGCAAAACCCCTTCGTGTAAAGGCTCTAACCCTAACCATCCACTCGAACCTCACTATTCAAATTTGTGATGCTCAGCTAGAAGCACTTAAACCTGAAAAAATCTTGGAAGAAAACCTACGAGGCATGGACAAACAGTTCGACCTCAGAGAAGATGGAACGCGATACTTCATGAACCAAATTTGGACTCCAAGATTTAGAGAAGTCAGAGATTTGGTTTTAAATGAAGCTCACAAGTCAAGATACTCGATACATCTCGGATCAGACAAGATGTATCTTGATCTCAAGAAGCATTATTGGTGGCCCAATATGAAGGCAGAAATTGCCACCTATGTCGGTAAGTGTTTGACCTGCTCCAAGGTCAAGGCAGAGTACCAGAAACCGTCTGGCCTGCTACAACAACCATCAATTCCAGAATGGAAGTGGGAGCAAATAACAATGGACTTTATAACAAAGTTGCCCAAGACATCAAGCGGTTACGATACCATATGGGTAGTGGTTGACCGTTTGACCAAGTCCGCTCACTTCTTAGCCATCAAGGAAACTGATAAGATGGAAAAACCCACCAGAACTTATCTCAAGGAGATAGTCAGACTAGATGGTGTGCCAATATCTATCATCTCGGACCGAGATAGTAGATTCACTTCCAGATTTTGGCAATCACTTCAAAGGTCCCTAGGCACAAAACTCGACATAAGTACAACATATCATCCTCAAACGGATGGCCAGAGCGAAAGGACAATAGAAACTCTGGAAGATATGCTCCGCGCTTGTGTGATAGACTTTGGTAACGCATGGGATACTCACTTGCCATTAGTTGAGTTCTCTTACAACAACAGCTATCACACTAGTATAAAGGCCGCTCCATTCGAGGCCTTGTATGGGCGTAGATGTCGTTCACCATTATGTTGGGCAGAGGTTGGAGATACCCAACTAGCAGGAAAACATATTGGAGATACACTATTCACTGGACCTGAAATCATTCAGGAGACAACAGAAAAGATTGTTCAGATAAAAGAACGGCTAAAAGCCGCACGTAGTCGGCAGAAGAGTTATGCTGACAACAGACGCAAACCATTGGAATTTAAAGTAGGAGACCGAGTCCTACTAAAAGTTGCCCCATGGAAGGGTGTCATTAGATTCGGAAAAAGAGGAAAGCTAAACCCACGTTACATCGGACCCTTCGAGATCCTAGCAAGGGTTGGTCTGGTAGATTATAAGCTCAAGCTACCTTAAGAGCTCAACAAGGTTCACGATACCTTCCACGTGTGTAATCTCAAAAAGTGCCTAGCCGATGAAGACTTGGTTGTACCACTCGATGAAATTCAGGTCAACACAAAGCTTCACTTCATGGAGGAACAGGTGGAGATTATGGATCGGGAGATTAAAAGACTCAAACAAAACCGCATACCTATAGTAAAAGTCCGATGGAACTCTCGTAGAGGGCCAGAGTTTACTTGGGAACGCGAGGACCAAATGAAGCAAAAGTACCCACACTTATTCAACGATGCCCCCTCCACTAGTGAAAGAACTAACTCCTAGTGTAAAGTAGCCAAGAATGTAATAATTTCGGGACGAAATTCCCTTAACGGGGAGGTAACGTGACATCCCGGAATTTAGGGCATAGATTTCAAACGACTAAATTTCAGAAGATCTATTTGTAATTAACTCATTCAGCTTTGATTGCATCTAACGAAATATAAAGGAGTTAATTTCAATTATTATGTAATATCTGATGATATTTTTATGTCCAAGCGTGCAACCTGGTAACCAAATCAAAATGCTCAACTGCAGCGTTGGGTAATACGTCTGAAAACCTGAAATTTAGCATTAATCATTTTTGAGCAAAACAAACACTAAAATATGATAGTACGTGTTCCCCTGTTTCCGAAAATATAAAGAACGTCCAAAATGGAGTTCGTATGCAAAAGATACAACCGTTATAAGAAAAACGGACAGTAAAACATTGTTTTCTTTAATCGCGTAAACCAAAACAATCCGTTGAGGCGCTTACGCTTTGCCTACGGGATTTCCGAGAGCGTTTTTGGAATCAGGATATAGTATATTATTTAATTTCACACTCGAAATAATTTTTACGAAAATATTTATGAAAGTCGCGAAAACGGACACCGCCTACCGTTAAGACGCAAAACTTCAAACACAAATTCCCGGAGATCCGTAACTCCAAAAATTAATCCGTTTGAGGTTCTGGAATCCTTGAATTATACTCTATCTAAAAATGCTTTCGAAAAAACTATTCGATGCACGAATCCCGAGGCACCCGGTTTTTTTTGCATGTTTTGGACATAAAATGGAGACCCCATGTGGGGCCCACATGGAGTGAAGGACTCCAAAAACCTGATCTTCTTCCAGCTGGAATCAAATCCACGTGCCTTTCCTTCCTACACCCTCCTCCTTTGTGTGCAAGGTTCACCAAGGGTACAAACATGGGATTGAAAGTATGGTCATAGATAAGTATGTGTCTATGGACTTATACTATAAATAGAGGCCACTACTTCTCATAAACTCACTCAAATTCATCAGCTTCTTCTTCTCTCTCAATTCCCTCTCTCACAGTTACAACATCACCACCATGGATCACCTCCCCAACCCATTCCTGTTGTTGTTTTCAATCACCAAAGCCCCCTCCCTCCTCCTTTTTGGTCTTCCCTATTGAAATAAGCAAGAAAGAAACATCAGAAGGCCACCGGAGTAGCCTCCTGCCACCACCGTTTCACCCTCCTGCTGACAATCACCCACCACCCATTGCAACCTTCAAACACCCACTTCCACCACCCAAGAACTTCATCCCTAAGCTGTCATTGCTATTAATTTCGATCCCCAAAAGCTTCTCCATAATTCCTGCATCGAAATACTGGTAAAAGAAAGAAGAACGAAGGCAACAGCACCGAACTACCACCTCCGTCAGCCCCCCGCCGGCCTCCTGTTGCAGCGACAACCACCGTCACCACTTCTGGCCTCCATTTTCGCCACTGGTAAGCACCTCCACCCCTTAGAGAATGTTTCCAAATATCACATGCATCTTTGACTGATTAGCGAATGACATAAGAAATTTTTTTTGGCTATAATAAACCTGCGACGAAGAAGAAGAAGAACAGGAGGTTTCCCTCCTGTTCACGAATTAGATACACAAACATGCATGCAGTTTTGCCACCTGCAGTCCCCCAAGTATGATATTGTCCAGATTCAACCCTTACTCCCAAAAACTTTTTTTAAACTAGGTCCTAAGTCCTAAACATACAATTGAAATATTCACAATCTACCCAAATTTCGAAAAATCCTTTCAATCGAAGTTCAAAATATTAAAATAGAAATTTCATAAATTCATTTTTTTACATATATATACATTTTATATTTGATTGTTGTTAAATCTTAAATTATATATAAAAAAAATTGTATTTTGATTTAAATAAACTTTTGGGATTTAAATATTTTGGGAAAATAATAAACTAAATTTTTAGAAAAATTTATTTAAATGGATTATTTAAATAAATTTTGAGATAATAAACATTTAGAAAAATTATAAATCATTATACTAGTTCAAATACCAAATCTCCCATCAAATATTGATTTATAACGAATATTTCTAGGAAATCGGATTTATCCCGGAAATCACGACCTCTCGGCAACACATCTCGACTTTCAGAACTACTCGTTAACCACTCGATAAGGTGAGAGTTACGGCCCCTTTTCAATATTTTATTTATTCTTGGGGGAGAATACATGTGCTAAATAGTATTTATTATGCAAATACATATGCCTTATATGATATACATGCTACAATTTTAAAAGTTATAAAGACTTCCATATCTGAATACTAGGCATTACACACTTGTACAATACCATTATGTTAAAATACATATCTCCATAAAAGCGAGTAATTTATACTTTTATAAATACGTCAACCATACTCGACTTTTACAAATACTATACTACAAAATTCATTATGCCCGGTACTTATCTATAATTAAGTTAGGGCTGAGAGTTATTCACAAACTTTTCGTTAATGGTTTTTGAGTGAGACGCTACTATTCATTAGCTGAGTTTAATCACTTAGCCTGCCCCATACTGCTATAATCGTTAATCTTCGGAGCGAGGTACATATATATAGATCTATATGTGGTCGACAACCCCACCTGCGGTTGCTAGCTACAACCATCGACCGATCAATCGAAGCAGGTGATATGTGTCTACGATCGTTACTACGACGTCCAAGGAAGCGTCGTAGGGAGGGGTACTTTTCGTCTATAGATTGATTATAGAACTCACTAAAAACATTAACAGGAATCTCTCTCACTTTTTCACTACACCCATAGGTTTGGTTGCTTTCAGAACTATTTTTAAGTATAGTGGTTACTCATACAATGGATATATTTAAACTTTCATGAAGTTATTACAAACACGTTTTCTTTAAAAGCATAGATTTATTTATAAAATTACTTTTTGGCTTTTAAAGACTCATGACAAGCATTGTTTCAACTATTGTTATACAAGAAAAATATACTTTTGGACTTTTGAAAGTATTATTACTGCGGCTAGCAGAAAACCTGTGACTCTCACCAACCTCGTGTTGACTTTCAAAATACATGTATTCTCAGGAAATCAGTGAAATTTCGGGGACACTCAGACGATGGAAAAATATGGCTCGCAAGTACTTTAATTTTCTACTTTTGAACTGTTATGCCTAACTGTTAAGGCAAACTCGTATTATTATTATATTACTATCTGTAAGAACCATGTATGAAAACATAAATATGTAATGAAATGTTGTTTTGTTTATTGTTGTACTTGTGTTGTATATTCAATTTATCTGTGATCCATGAACTTAGTCGCACAGCCCGGCATGTTCCGCCGCCTCGGCCGGGGGTGTGACATGTAAGCCCATGATGAGACAAGTGACATGAGTCACCCGATTGTGAATTGGACATATAGATAGAATTGTTTGACTGGAATATGTTGGTTGGTTTTCCGTTGTCCAAATGCTGCTTGATTTGTGCTTTGTGGGACTACTAGCATTGTGAGCTAGCTACTAAGTGAATATGCTAGGTCACACGTGGCACAGGTTGGATAATCTCGGAGTGATGGAGTTGGCCCTATTGCGCAGCTCTCGTTTGAGTCTAACCGTTCTAGGATTAAGCCTGTTACTCGAAGGATTATCTGATCTCTGTTGCATGTGGCTATAATCATAAGGTAGCTAGTGGACATTACTGGGAATCTTCCAGCAGCTGAGGATTAGGTGAGGTTGGGAACCTAGGAAAGCATAGTATATGCTCCAGTGAGTTTAGTGGGGCGATCGGTGAAGTTGGGAACCAAAGGGGAGCCTACGAGGTGCTTCGGTGGATACTGTGTTGCTGTCTAGTAGAAATTTAGTACATCATGAGAGTAGGTGACTTAGAGGATTCGAGATGATTCCGAAGGAAAGTATCGATAGGTGTGGAAGGTAGTATTAGGCCCGTACTACTGAAAGCACATGATCCATACTCAAATCGGGGAAAGTCTTGGAGAATCTAAGAAGACTGGGAAGGAGAATTCTTGGTTATGATTGGACTGTGGGTATAGTTGTTATGCAGAATGTGGATGAGCACGCAAGGGGAAGGACCATGGTTGGTCCCGGCTCCGGTGGTGAGCCAGTTAGTGGAAGGACTGCCATGGTTTTGAGTTCACCTTGGATCTCTTGTATCAAGCGGAAAGGATTGATTGTGCAATATATTGCACTTTAGGGACCGGAGAATATGTCTTGGGGGTAATTTGTAGCCCGGTTTAGAGCAGAGGTTGCTCCAACTATTGTAGTTCGGCTGTTGATGATTGAGATGGTGAGTGTGTCAGGGTGCGAGGCCCTGAATGTTGTGGATACCAGAGCCCAAGGGAGGAAGATCAATTTGGAGTACCTCGAGAAGAGTGGTTTAGGTTATGTTCATTTAGTGGAGGGTCTCGGGAAGAGACCTAAGAAATTCAAATCAGCTTTTGACAGGCCAACAAGTCAGGTTTAGTGTAATGCTTGTGGAAACTACATGATGGAGGTTCGTTCCGAGGGTTTGGAGTGTCATTGGGATTGGAAGGAAGTGTTACCCCTTGCCCTCAGGGTGATCGAGGTAACACAGGAGGAGGGGTCAGGATTCCTTCAGATATTTGCGAAAATGCTATTTTCTGCCATTTTCAATGGATGTCGGGAATTTACATCACTTTGGAATTGTGATAAGTTGAATCTCGAGTCAGTTCTCTGCTATAGTATGAGTGAGAAAGGGTTGCCAGATGCTAGTCAGCATGCCGATGAATATTTGAGGAATCTTCAGACGGATGTATCTCGCGGAACAGGTTCTGCGTGTACCGTGATTGCTCCGAGTCATTGTCGGAATCTGTTTAGTGATATGGGTTGCTACAGGTATCGTAGGTTTGGCCACGTCATCGGGGATTGCCCATAGGGGGCAAGTCCGTTCTATTTTCATTGTGATTAGGTGGGCAAAAAGGAGGTCGATTGTCTGACGATCAGGGAGGAGAAATGAGTTCACCTGCTCCAGTCATTTTCGGGGTTGGTTCAAGGGCTTGAACAAGGGAGTTTTGACTAGTTTTCAGTAGCCTTAGTATTTGTGTTTGAAAGAGCCATCGAGATTGCCGAGGGAGGAGAGAGTTGTTGTTGAGGTTTTGGTTAGACTATCCATTCATTAGACTTCGAGATCTGAGCGTGATATCACTTTTAAGCATTTGAAGTCATTGATGTTATTGGGATACAAGAAGTGTTAGATATTTTTAAGGAGTTGTGTTGTTTTGGGAAGGGTTACTTATGGTGCACTAGTTTGGTAAGCACCGACCGTCAACATATTGATTATTGGAACTTAAGAAGGATTGAGAATCCTTCAATTCTCATGAACCAAGCAGACTTAGTCGAATCTAAGTAGGGGAGAATCGTGCAGGTGTTCCGAACAGGGGCAGGTATGAGACCGGGATGGGTTTCTTATCCTCATCGAGGAAAAATGGCGGCCGAAGTGACTATTTGGTTTGAGGGTTGTGTGAGTTTGGAGTTCGGTAAAATTTCCCAGCATATGATTCACGTCTCATTGGTGCTTGATATCAGAATTTGGGGAATCAAGTTAGGGTCCCAGTCATAAATTGAGTTCAGTTGGGGTGTTCATTCGAGTGCATGCTCGACTATGTATGCAATTCGAATTGATAGGTTAAGGGGAAGGGATTTGGGTTGTGTTTATGTTAGGGAGAAAGTGTTGTAAGACTATGGAGGTTCCGTAGCATTCACTAGCAACCAGATGGTATGGCAAGTGTTGTAAGACTACGGGGGTTCCGTAGCATTCACTAGCAGCCAGATATTGTGGGAAGTGTTGTAAGTCTGCGCGTATAGCCGTAGCATTCACTGATTCGTTCAGATGACTTAGGCTAAGGTGGGCCAGTTCGTAAGGTTGTGAGTATGTCACAATATAATTGGAATCAGGAAACGGTAGGTTAAAGGAGACCGGGTATGATGTAAGACTACAATTATTCTGGTACCATTCACCTTTTGCGTTGGATTCAGTGGCGCCAGGCTGTCGACCTATCATGAACGGATGGATAAAATGGATGGAAGGAGCCATGAGTGATTGTATAAATAGGATAGTTATTGTCAAATGAGGTATCCTTCGAAGATCATGTTGGACTACTGTACGTGTGTAGTGGCTCCGTGATCGGGTAGGTGTCCGGTGTTTCAGACAATTGGCAGACAAGTTGGGACTAGGGAGGTTCCGTTCGTTGTACAGGTAAGCAGCTACATGGAAGCAAGAGGAGTTGGAGCGACTTTAGTGATTTGGGTTCCATGTGTGGAATTGCTCGTTATTCGGTAGCTGCATTTGACCAATGATTTTATCCTTTTAGAAGAAAGGTATTGCGAGTGGAAAGTATTCTATTTAGGATGGTTTTCTTGTAGAATCAGTTCGATGATAATTCGATGTGGCCAGTCTGTCAAAGAGACAGACTATCTCGAAACTTCAGATTTCAGATGGAGTAGATGTGATCAGGTTGCAAGGAATTCGTTCATCTTCGGGTCCTAGAAGCCTATGAGGGTTGGTTTTAGTTGCCGTGGGAAGGCTGTGGTATTCTTCGGTTTGTGGCGGTGTTGCTCAAGTTGTCTGGTATGTCGGGGATGGTGATGCATGATTTCGAGAACGAAATCTAATTTAAGTGAGGGGGAGTTGTAACGCTCTGTTCCGAATTGACTCCTAGTCTTAGGTTGTGGCTCGAAGGTTGGTCATTATAAAGATTATGGCTTTTGGGAAGGTAAAATATAAGCCTATTTGGGTGCTGGTGATGTATTAGAAGTGATCTGGGTGTTCGGTTCGTGTTTTGGAGCCTAGGGGTATTTCGGTAAAGTGGCAGTTCGGGCTTTTTTGGAAAATGGATTTTTGTTCAAAAGGTCATAAGAAAGGTTTGATTTGTTAGAAGTGTAGGGATTCTCGTCACCTTTCTGTGGATATAAGGATCGTGGGAATCGGGCTTATAACGAAAAAGTTATGGCCTTCAGAAGTTTCGTGGTTTTCAGGCTTAGCCGAGTACACGGGGTGTTCACAAAGAGTACGCAGGGGTACCAATAAAGAAGGTAGTATGCTACGCATACCTTGAAGTACGCTGGATGTACTGACCGGGATGGTCGCGAATGTTCCTCGGGGTACGTTGGGCGTACCATATGTACGTTAGGCGTACTCCAGTCAGATCAGAACCCTATTTTAGGGTCTTGGACCCTATTTAAGCTCCTTATCTGATAACCTAACCCTAATATCTTCAGCCTCGACCCCTCTAAACCCTAGAAATCGTCATATATCATCCATGGTGGCATTTTGTGCTTATGGAATCCATTTTTGGGGTGTTTGATCCATTTTCAAGAAGATGGAGTTTGATGCAAAGATGGGAATCAAGGAGGAGCTTATGGATCTTGCTTTTAGGACTCATTCTCAGCTTGATGAAGGTATAAAACTTTGAACTAGATCATTCATCTCTTATATCTACCATTTTTGGGTTTTGGTTCCTTTTTGGTCCTAATGATGAAGTTTTATGGCTCAAATTCGATTCTTAGACTTGGGGTTGCCACCTTTGATGCTATTTGAGTCCTTAAGACCGAAAACTGCCATCTAGAAGGTCTTAATGGGTTCATGCATGAGTTAGGGTCACTTTTATGGAAGTAGAACGCCGTTTTTTGGAGTTTGGGTTTGTTTGGGGCATGCAAAGTCACCAAGTCAGTGACTTTATGGGTTTAGACGTTAAGTATAGCTCAGATCTGTGATTTGGACTGGAGGGATCAAGTATTAAGCACTTAATGGAT
Source organism: Lactuca sativa (assembly GCF_002870075.4). Classification (NCBI taxonomy): domain Eukaryota; kingdom Viridiplantae; phylum Streptophyta; class Magnoliopsida; order Asterales; family Asteraceae; genus Lactuca; species Lactuca sativa. Next base: position 309,041,505 of record NC_056627.2, on the reverse strand, counting down.
TTTGGGCTGGAGCTGTTTGTACGCTGGGCGTACTATGTAGTACGTTGTGCGTACAATGCATTTGTCCAGTACGCTAAACGTACAGAAGAGGTACGCCAGGCATACACTCTGAGGAAGACTTGGGCCTTAGTGGACTTCACACCTTTGGGCCCTAATTTTTTTGGGCCTGGATTTGCGGTTTGATGGGTTTGAATGTATCTTGGGCCAATATTGGAATATTTGGGCCTATTGGGCCTTGTGGCCCAATATAGAAATGGATTTCACATTTGTGGGCCTCGGTTTGGGCCAATTCTTTAATTAGATTGTTGTGGGCCTTTGTGGGCTGATTGGGGACCAGATTATTAACTTAGGGGAATATTGGGCTTTAGAATAAGTTCCATTAGAAAGGTCCGGGCCCAATTTGGAAAATTGGGCCATTGATGGTTTTATGGACATTATAATGTTGGGCTTTTGTTTTGGGTTTGGGCCTTAGTTTTGGATCATACTGGGCCAGGGGTAAGTGGTCATTTTACCCTATGCATGGAATAAGGATTATGGTATGTGAACCAATTGCTAATTGGGTATATTGATTGGTAGCGACAGCTCGTGAAACTGGCAGGGCAACAGCTAAGGAATTCATGCGGAAAGCTCCGCATTGCGAGGTGAGTCTTCTCACCATCCCAATGGGTCTAAGGCACCAAGGCCGGCCCATTTATCTAGTTGTGATGATTGTTGTGAATGTGCAATTGATACATTATGTATTTATGTGAAGACCATGTGGGGGTTCCCATGGGAAATAATTATATATGCAGTATGCTAGTTGATTGTGTGGTATCTGGTGTGCTAGTTGTCTTTGTGATACTTGCATGGAAGACCCGGGGGTTACCGAGGCAGTCGGATATAAGACCATGTGGGGTTCCCATGGATTTCCAGGCTAAGACCATGTGGGGGTTCCCATGGTAGTAGGCTAACACCATGTGGGGGTTCCAGTGGCACCCGGTGTAAAACCTTGGAGGGTTTCCAGGGCATCCTTATATGTTTGTATGTTTAGCTCATATGTTTGTATGTATAGCTTGCATTATGTCTTGTTTGGCAGGAAGACATTCTGGGGATTCCCAAGGCAGGAAGACCATGTGGGGGTTCCCATGGCAGATAAGACCACGTGGGGGTTCTCGTGGCACTAGGTGTAAGACCCTGGAGGGTTTCCATGGCTTCCTTATATGATTATATGCAGGACTTATGTGGTAGAGATAGCTTTTACACCTAATATGATATGTGTTATGTGGATTTTGTGTGGGGTATGCTCTGGGGGACTCACTAAGCTTTGTGCTTACGGTTTTCAGTATTGGTTTCAGGTATCACTAATTTGGAAAAGAAGAGCTCAGATTGATCGCAGTGCACACACCTATGATTTCCGCAATGAATGATTTTGGGATGAACTTTGATAAATGTTTTACTTTACGATGATTTGAAATGTTTGAAATAAATGGTATCAATGTTTTAGCTATATAAAAAAATTAGATTTTTATCCTTGATTTTTGAGTCGTTTCATTCTTGAAGCGTAAAAGTTTACCTCTTAATTAAATTTTAGTTATTAATAGTTATCATACAAACCTTATGATTCACATTATATGAATTGTCCATTATAAATAATCAGAAACTGTTTGCATCATATTAAGTTATGGATCATAGTCATGATCCAAAACTTTTTTATTCCTCTAATATTTTGGATATATAAACACCACATAATTTTTTTAGATCATAAACATATTTATCCTAATATTAAATTTCAGTTATTAATAATAATATTATAAATTAGGATTTGTTATGAACCAAAGTTTATGTAAAAACTTTATTTGATTTGTAAAAGATTTGATCTGAAAAAGTTACGTTTCAAAAATTTTATGATCCTTAACTTTTATGATCCAATATTATTATGAATAACAAATGTTATGATTTTTAATTTCTTACAATTCAAAACTTGATTTAGTTGAAAATATTATCAACCTAATAGTATCATATAAAATGATATGATACAAAATGAAATGATCAAAAATATTATAATATAGATGATATGATTCAAAAAAGGGGATTAAAAAATGTTACGACAAAAAACGTAACTTTACAAAATTCTAGTAATTATTATAAATCGATAAAAAAAAATCACAAACGAATATTTTAACATAAGTTAATGTATTTTTATGTTGTATTCTATGATGTTATAATGAAAACTACAGGTCCAGTAGCTATCAATTGTTTACCCATGATACAACTCAAGTAGAAAAAAAACATAAATTTACACCCTTTAATTTATAATAAAACTATAAACAAGTTATGTTATATATATATATATATATATATATATATATATATATATATATATATATAGAGAGAGAGAGAGAGAGAGACCTTGGTACACGTTATTCATACCAAAACCCTAGTTTTGAGGGTTTTGCACCCTATATAATATCCTTATGACCCCAATTGTCTTCACCGTCATCAACCTCCATCTGAAAATCGACCATTTAGCTACCCCTAAGTAAGAAAAGTGCATCTTTGAGCTCATTTGAGTGCTTGGTGGTGTTCTGGAAGAATAAGAAGGTGGTGGAAGAACATTGTAGCTTGGAAGAAGCTTAGATTTTGGATTCTCACCTTGCTAGCAACCTTCTGGAGGTAAAAAGCTCCTATCCTGATCATCTTTTCTTATGGATCTAGTTATCTCTTCATTACGGCATTTTTGGTTCCAACCTTTGTGATTTTTGAGCATGGCATGCTCTTAACCAAATAAGTCATCCTTTCAAACCCAAGGAAGGGTCTTGAGTCATAAAAATGAAGTCTCGATGCTTAGATCTTCCCCATGCATGCTCTAGGATGGTCTTTAGGTGTTAAGAGGCTACGTTTGTTGGTATCAAGCACTTAATGGGCATGCAAAGTCATAAAGTTGGAAACTTTATGACTCTCAATTGTATTTTGACCTTGGATATGCATTTGGAACGTGAGAGCTTAACGCATTAAGCTTTTATTTAGGGAAAAGGACTTTGGAACGTACGCCACACGTTACCTAACGTATGCCGCATGTACGTGGTCAACCGCCCGATCCCGATCAAGGCTTTGGTACTCCCAACGTAGGAGCTGAGTCCACCTGGAGTACTCAACTGAGTGGACCGATTTGACTCTTTGACCTTAATTGTTAACCAGAGTTTTGACCAAGATGGACCTAGGGGTATTTTGGGTATTTAGAGCCATTAATTGAGATTGGGTCATTGGTTTTGGTTAGGTGATCTTTGAGTCGATTTTTTCGAGCAGAGATTTATTCAAGTGGCATTTTCGACTGAGAGGTGAGTTTCGCCTCACTGTACCGTAGGTCGAAGACATCAATGTCGGCCTACTAGTTTAGGTTATCTGTTAGTAGATGGATGCCTTAGGGACTGTATATGCTAATGTAGGATAGACTGAGTACTCTTAATCTAGGCTCTCTTACCTATTCATTGTTTGGTTGCAGTTCTAGAGTAGGATCACCTTTCCGGGTGACTATCTCACCTCTGAGTATATACAATTATGCAATCCTTGGATTGTTGGTAATTAGGATGTTTTTTTTGTTGTAGTGATCTGTTAGATTTGTATCCTGGTAGTTGGTATATTGCTATGTTGTAGTGATATGTTAGATATGTATCCTCGTAGTTGGTATGTTGCTATGTATTAGTGAGTTGTAGATCTATACTTGTTGGTTATAAACTAATGAAGTGTCATAGGGACCGTCTGTGGTCATGTAGGATAGCCTGAGAACTCTTGATCTATGCTTTCTTGCATGTTCCTTGTTTGGTTGTGGCTCTTGAGTAGGATCATATGTTCGGGTCGCTATCTCACCACTAGTCACTAATGGTTACGCATTCTATGGAGGTTAGCTAGTAGCAACATTGTATGTTGTGAGAGGACTAGTAGGTGGTAGTGAGATGTATGAGTGATGTTCGCCTGTATAATGTGTCTACTTGATCCTTGATTGTTTTTATGTCGACATATGGTAGCAGTGGGTTGAGGCGGTCCTGCGTTGTGTTGTAGGCCAAGATACTCGGTGTGGGCCGGCTATAAGCCGTAGACACAGAGGCTCTGGTAGAGTGGTTGGGTTGAGGCGGTAGGCCAACAAACCCTGGGCATTCTAGCATGATGGATGAGTAGACCCGATGCATGCTTGTATGTTTATCATATGGGGTATTTTGGGGGAAACTCGCTAAGCGTTATGCTTACCCAGTTGTTTATGTTGTCGGGTATCATCAGTCATCATGGGAAGGCGAAGGCATGACTGTACACATTCATCAGCAACATTAAAGATTCTCACACTTTAATATCATTCTGATTTTTATAAATGTATTTGGAATAAACGGTTTTCTCCATAACGGAGTTATAATTAGGAAGGTTTACTTAAATAAAAATGAAAATATTTTATTGTGAAAATTGGGACGTTACAAGTTACGATGCCCCCAGAGTTTGATGGGGTCTCAGACCCGATTGGGGCGATAAGATGGATGTCTGATGTGGAGGGTTGCTTCTGTTGGGTTTTGAGAACTATAACACTCCTATGGTGCACATGCAACCCTAAATGCTTTGGATCTATGTTTTCTCTAATTATACATGCATTTTGTTTTACCAAAGCATTCACCCTAGCTAGCATACAATTGAAGCTATTTAATAAAAACTTAGTCTGGATTCTTACCTCTTGAGTAGGGTAGAATTCTTGACCTTTAAAAGCTTGAGCACCTCAAGTGTGATGCTTCTAATGATTCACAAACACCAATATGCAAGAGGAGGCTTAAGAGAATAAGTTACTTATCACAAGATATGTAACCGATTTTGGCTCATGAGGGTTCTATTTATAGTGTGGCAAATGTTAGGGTTACACTTTGTAAACCCTAATGACCCCTGACATTCCACATTCTCATGCTCCATGGATTTAACCTCCATGGACTATCCATGGATTAGTTTAGCCCATCTACATAATCATGGATCATTGTCCCACACTACAAGAATCATTGATTTACATAATCAATCCTCATTTATTTAATTAGTCTCTTTTGACCACAAAATTAATTCCATATTCATTCTTGATCAATACTAATTAAATAATATGATATTAATATATTATACTTGTAATATATTAATAAATCATAAATAACCTTATTCTCAAAAGTCCATCCTATCAAATTGCACTGGTGAAGGCAACCCAAAAGGACCATGCTACTATCGGGTCAAGTACATCCCAGTTATAGTTATGGGCTTAGACACCAAATCCAATAGTCTCCCACTTGGATAAGTCTAATAACTATAGCTGCCAATGTAACTTCAGGATCCGACCGAGAGTAAGGACCCAATCCTTAGTTCTCCGCAGGTACTTAAGAATGTTCTTAACCGCAGTCTAATGAGCTTTACCAGGGTTCCCTTAATATCAGCTGACCATACTCGAAGCACAGGCCACATCATGGCGAGTACAAGTCATAGCAAAAATGATTGAACCAACCACATAAGCATACGGTATATGACTCATTTCTGCTATTTCAGCCTCTATACTTGGACTCTAAGTCTTACTCAGTTTGGTATTACCTTGGATAGGTAAGTCACCTTTTCATGGAGTTCTCCATGTTGAAAGGTTTCAACACCTTGTCCAAGTCGGTACTTTGACTAAGTCCTATTGGTCTTTTACTCCTGTCTCTCAATATCCTTATCCCTATGATGTAAGCAGCTTCTCCGAGGTCCTTCATAGCGAAACACTTCCCAAGCCAGGACTTCACTGTTGGATTAGTGTCTAAGGCTATAACTATATTTGGTAAGTACTTGACCCGGTTGTGCATGGTCCTTTTGGGTTTCCTTCACCATAGAAACTTGACATGATGATTTGTTAAGAGAGAAGAGATATTATTGTTAATATATTTTTAGAATAATATATTAAAGGAATAATATTCTTATTTGATTAATATAAGTCATATATTAATTAAGAATTAATTTGGTGACTTAAAGAGGTTAATTGAATAAAGGGGCATAAACTGTCAAATGTGTGATAGTTGTGTTTAGGGCTATGTATCCTTATGGATTTGAGGGTGGACGGAATTTAGGGTTTGGGAACCTTAAAATCATCCAAGCCTAGTATCTAGGAGGATCTTGGATTGCTTAGGGCCTAAGTTATTCAATTATGGTTTAAGGTGAAACCCTAGTAGCTCATAGTATAAATAGATCCCTAGGGTGAGGGAAATCGGCACTCATGCAAGGCGAGGAACCCTAGGGCCGATTTCTCACCCTCCTCCCTCTCTCTCAAGATCATATTCTTGCTAGTTGGTGTTTGTAAGCAATTAGAGGAGTGACAATTATGACTCTATACTCCAAGAAGAAGAAGTATCAAGCAAGTAATCCAAGGTATTGTTCTAGATCCAATTTCATATGATTAGATTCAATTGTTTACATTAGATCTAGTATTGTAAGTCTTGGATTCAATGCGTGTTCAATTAGAGAAACCTCGATCCAAGCAATTAGGGTTTGTATGTGCACATAGGAAAGTTCTTATGGCTCAAACCCATCAGTGGTATCAGAGCTTTGATTGATTTCTATTGAATTGATGCATTGATTGATTGCTTGTTGCTTGAAAATTTTGATTTTTGTGCTTCTTCATGATGAAATCGGCGAGTTCCCCTGTGGACTCGGCGAGTAGCTCCAACTCGGCGAGTCCATAGTGGGAACTCGGCGAGTTCGAGCATCAGAAAGAGGTAGTTTCGGGATTTCTTGATGTTTTACTTGAGGAAACTTGCCTTAACTGTTTTGGGTCATTAAAATCCGATTTTAAACATATATATGAGTGTATTCTTGACCAAACAAAAGATAATTACCAATTAGTTGAATAATAATTTCCTTATATGATAATAATTGATTATTTGAATTGAATTGGTGAATTGTCTTGCAAGTAATGTTGAATAAGATCAAATTGAGAAAATCTAATTAGTTGATTTATATTATTTTCTATTTGATCCTTATGTTTTGAAAAGTTTAAAACTTGCCCTCAAGTTTTGAAATTTAAGTTTTGTGATTAAAAAGGCCATTTCATTTATTCATAAACTCGTCGTTCCTTTATTCCATTACTCGTTATATTCTAGTCAATCCAATTGGTTAAATTGTTGTTCATATTGAAATGAATCGAGATTGATAAGGAGTTGGTTAATGATGCTCGAACATGTACTTGTTTGTTTAATTTGAATAATTTAAATTTCAAACCCTAGAATTTTACAAGTTTAAAATTCAACCTATACTAATATAATATTACAAGTTTAATATATATATATATGCATGATTAAAGATGCTAGTATTACCGTTAGTAGGCCTCATTCACGAAGCCAGTCTATAAGGTGGGTATAAGGTTGTTGCCTATAAAATGGCGCTTAATGGGTGTACACTCACACTCACCGCTTGCTTGACTAGTGGAGGGTCGTTAGCCGAACGGGTAGGATAGGACAAACCTCTTATCATTAATAAGTATAATGAAACTATATAAAGTAACTAAATGTGTTTTATAAAATTCCCAATCTTAGTTACTTTAGGAAAAGTGAATTGATGCAATCCCATGAAATTATACTTTGCACCCTTGTTAAGAAGTTAGTGGAGCGTGTGTGGTTAACCGGCACACTAATTGGTTCTAAGCAAAGGTGGAAAAGGGTGATTCATTGTTTGTCATAGTTTGATGGAGCGTGTGTGGTTTACCGGCACATCGAATAGGTGATTGTAACAATGAAGGCGCCATGTAGATTTGCATGGTTATTCACACCCGCTTTGTGATCCTCGGTATCCCAGTCACAAATTATAAGGGCATATCGAGATTTAAACATGCCATTGAAAGGTTTCAATGAATCTCAAAGAAATCTAGGAATTCTCAATACATTTAAAACTTAAAGCTTATGTTTTTCATGGTGAAGAATTAGTGAATCATCATTCACTTACCTCCAAATTATTTTCATGTTGGATTACGGTATCCCTTTTCTAATATGTAAATAATGTTGTTGGGTCCTAGCCCTAATTTTTCATTTGGGTGTTAATTAGGGACTTAATTCTAACCAACTTTGTTCCTTTGTATTTGTAGATGTCTAACGCAAACAACGCTGCTGCTAACTCATTCACGCTAATGAGCCTTTGTCAAAAGGTAACTTTCGATGGATCGAACTTTAGCGAATGGATAAGATACATTTGCATAATCGCGCGTTACGAGGACAAGGAGTATGTTTTCGATGAGAAGCTCGAGAAGATCAATCCAGAAACTGCTACTCCCGAAGAAATGGTTGTCTTTGAGACACATGAACGTGATGCAATGAAAGTCCATTGCATCATGATAGCCACAATGAACTCCGAATTCCAAAAGTCCTATGAGGACATGTATCCTTATGAGATGCATCTAAACTTGATGGAGCGATACCACAAAAGCGCGAGGCAAGAGTGCTATGAGATCATAATGAATATGATCACTGCTAAAATGGGAAGTGGAGAGTCTCTAACCGTGCATTTGCAAAAGATGCAAATGTATGTCGATCGTCTTCACAAGTTGAATGTCAACTTTGGGGAAGATTTGGCTATCGACATTGTTCTCCACTCCTTTCCTTCATGCTACAACCAATTTAGGATGACCTACCACATGAACAAGGAAGAGGTCACCCTAAGCAAACTCCAAGGGCTCCTAAGGACTGCTGAGAGCAACCTTAAGGACAAGTCTGTTGCGCCATCTCCCAACCCGACTGCTGTTCCTGTTTTGGCTATTGGGCAGGGACGGGGCAAGAAGAGGAAGGCTTCTTCGAAGAACCACCACAAGGGAAAGTCCCAAGATGGTTCCACTTCTAGTGGGACCAAAGTTGATCCTGCTAAGCCCAACCCTAACCCAAAGGAGGCAGAGTGCCATCATTGCCACAAAATAGGGCATTGGAAGAGAAGTTGCCCGAAATATCTGCAAGCCATCAAGGATGGAAAGATCAAGCCATCTTTCGCAGGTATTTACACAAGTAAATCTAATGATTCATCTCATGCTATTTCTTGGGTTATTGATACAGGGTGTGGTTACCACATTTGTTCTGATTTGCAGGGACTAGGAAGAAATAGGGATGTGGAGCTTGGAAGAATAAATCTAATCATGGGGAACAGAAGATTGTCGCCTGTTACCAAGATTGGAGTATATTCTTTAGTGCTTAGTAATGGATTGAATTTAGATTTAAATAATTGTTGCTACTCGCCAGATATGGCAAGAAACATCATTTCTTTTCATGGTTTATTTAGACAAGGATATATATATTCGTTTAATAATGAGAATGGTTCTATTTATGATTATCTAAATGGTGTTTTATACTTTGAAGCAATGCCTTGTAATGGAATTTATGAAACTGTTATGGTTGTAGATAACCTAGGAAATGATGTATTGTGTATGGATTCTTCCAATAGTATGGATAAAGCATCTTTGTGGCATTGTCGTCTTGGACATGTCAACAAGAAGCGCATAGCCCAACTCCAAAAGGATGGAGTGTTGGAGTCATTCGACCTTAGGGAAGATGACACATGTGAATCTTGTTTACTTGGAAAGATGACCAAGTCACCCTTCACTGGCACTTGTGAGAGGGGTGAGGGTTTATTGGATCTCATACATACCGATGTGTGTGGCCCCTTTAGATCCACCACAAAGGATGGGAACCGCTTCTACGTAACTTTCACCGATGATTATAGTAGATATGGGTGTATTTACTTAATCAAGCATAAGTCAGAAACATTTGAAAAGTTCAAAGAGTTCAAACATGAAGTGGAGAATCAATTGGGCAGGAAAATCAAGATGCTTCGATCCGATCGAGGAGGAGAGTACCTAAGTCTTGAATTCCACGACTATCTCAAGGAATGCGGAATAGTTTCGCAATTGATGCCACTTACGACACCGCAACTGAATGGTGTGGCAGAAAGGCATAATCGAACCTTGTTGGACATGGTTCGTTCTATGATGAGTCGTGCTTCACTACCTATCTCATTCTGGGGGTATGCCTTAGAGACTGCCACCCATATCCTTAACCGAGTCCCTACAAAGAAGGTTGCCAAAACACCTCACAAAATATGGATAGGGAAAGATCCCTCGTTAGCACATACCAAGGTTTGGGGATGTGAAGTTTTCGTAAGACGAGAGACTCACGACAAGCTTGAACCTCGTAGTGAGCGGTGTATTTTCATCGGCTACCCGCAGAGATCCTTTGGATATCTCTTCTATAGAACGAGTGACAATGTTGTCTTCGTTGCGAGGAGAGGGGTTTTCCGATAGCGAGAACTCATAAGCCAAGGGGACAGTGGGAGGCAAATCGATCTTGAAGAGATTCAAGAGTCGAACGATGAAGGAACCTCTAACACTGGCGCTCAACCCGAGGAGGAAACTCCGGTTGAACCAATTGACGAGTCCTTACCTCTTACACATTCCGAAAGAGTTAGAGTTCATCCCCAGTTTTATGGTTTTCATATTACTACCGAAGGGGACACTTATATTAGTGATGGTACACTAATAAATCTAGATGAACCTAATAGCTATAAGGAAGCCATGACAGGCCCAGAGTCTGCAAAATGGAAAGAGGCGATGGACAGCGAGATTCAGTCCATGTATGACAACCAAGTTTGGAATTTGGTTGACAATGTGCCCGGATGTAAGACGGTTGGGTGCGAATGGATCTTCAAGAAGAAGATCGACATGGATGGGAATGTGCACACGTATAAGGCACGATTGGTGGCGAAGGGCTTTACTCAAACTCCCGGAGTTGACTATGATGAGACCTTCTCACCAGTTGCTAAGATAAAATCTATTAGGGTGATGCTAGCCATTACTGCATTTCATGATTATGAGATATGACAGATGGATGTCAAGACCGCTTTCCTTAATGGGATGTTGGTTGAGGATGTTTACATGGCTCAGCCAGAGGGTTTTGTCGATCCGAAGCATCCCAATAGAGTGTGCAAGCTTGAGAAGTCCATTTATGGACTTAATCAAGCATCTCACAGATGGAATCTTTGCTTTGATGAGAAAGTCAAAGAGTTTGGATTTGTACGAAGCGAAGATGAATCATGTGTATATGTCAAAGCCAGTGGGAGTATAGTTAGCTTCCTCATTTTGTATGTCGATGACATACTACTCATAGGAAACGACATCCCGACTTTGCAGGAGGTCAAGAACTAGCCCGGGAAGTGCTTCGCTATGAAGGACCTCAGAGAGGCTTCCTATATTTTGGGAATAAGGATAGTGAGAGAACGAAGTAAGAGACTAATAGCACTTAGTCAGAATACTTACTTTGATAAGGTACTAAAATGTTTTAGTATGGAGAACTCGAAGAAGGGAGAACTACCGATACAGAGTAATGCCAAAGTAAGTAAGACTCAAAGTCCGAGTACCGAAGTCGAGATAGCTGAGATGAGCCGAGTACCCTACGCTTCCGCAGTTGGCTCAATCATGTACGCTATGACTTGTACTCGCCCTGATGTGGCCTTTGCTTTGAGCATGGTCAGTAGATATCAAGGGAACCCTGGCAGAGCTCATTGGATTGCGGTCAAGAATATACTTAAGTACCTTCGGAGGACCAAAGAATGGTTTTTAGTCCTCGGAGGGAGTGATGACTTAAAGGTGCGAGGGTATAGTGACGCCAGCTTCCAAACCGACAGGGACAACTATCGTTCGCAGTCGGGTTGGGTCTTTACCCTTAATGGAGAAGCGGTGACTTGGAAAAGTTCCAAACAAGAAACCGTAGCTGATTCAACGTGTGAATCAGAGTACATTGCAGCGAGCGAGCCGTCAAAGGAGGCGATGTGGTTGAAGAACTTCATTGGTGATCTTGGAGTTGTGCCTGCCATAAAGGAGCCTATGGAAATTTTATGTGATAATAAAGGAGCGGTTGCCTTGACCAAGGAACCGAGGGATCATGGTAGATCTCAGCATATCGAAAGAAAATATCACTTTATTAGACATCGAGTAGAAGAAGGACACCTCGTAGTGAAGAGGGTATCTTCGGAGGATAACCCAGCAGATCCGCTTACGAAGGGACTGAGCAGGGTTAAGCATTTGCAGCACACTAGGAGCATTGGGATGAAAGACGATATTAGTTTAGATTAGATAGTTTGGAAACATGTAATAGATAAATGTAATTGACATTTGATGATTAAATAAAAGAGTGTTATTTATGAGTAAAGCTATTGTCTTATGTTAATTGTTTAATTGTTGTTTCACTTTGCATGTTTTGACTTCCTGAATAATTGAGTTATTAAGAATAATCGAATTATTCGAATGGTCCACAATCGTTCATATGTTGGAAGTAGGTATGAATGAAGATTGTCATGAATTGGTGTGTAGATTGTCTAAAAGGGTATTAGACATAGCAAAGGTTTGCTACAACGTTCATGAGTGCTTATGAACAAGTTTTGAGCATTGGAATAAACCCACGCTTGCTGGAATCACTTTATCGAATGTGACACGAGTGATAGCAAGAAGATAATATCATATGGTCTTAAAACCAAGATATATGGTTTATTGTTTATTAATTGGTTGTGCATTGATAATGCGAAACCGCATCAGTAAATTGATGTTATAAAACGCATTGTTGTGTATAATTGATTAGTAGATAGTAAATGCATATAAGTCGAAGTTTATGTGTTACTTTTATCCTAAGAGAATAAAAGCGATATCACGGCCGCTCGATGATTTGATTTGACTTATGTGCCGGGCCCGATCAGGACTAAATTGATGTGTTCAATTAAGTTCTATGTCAAATGAATCCGAGATCGAGAAACCAGCTGTTGGACAATAAGTTCCATGAGATTGTCCGCATAATATCTAAACAGAGGACTATACGATCCCTTATCTAAAGGATAGGAGACTGATAAGATCAGAGTTGACAGCGTCTTTGAGAGCTACGATTGCTAATCGGTTTGTGTTTGCATATATAGTTACTAGACTTATCTAAGTGGGAGACTGTTAGATTAGTGTCTAAGGCTATAACTATATTTGGTAAGTACTTGACCCGGTTATGCATGGTCCTTTTGGGTTTCCTTCACTATAACAACTTAACAGGATGATTTGTTAAGAGAGAAGAGATATTATTGTTAATATATTTTTAGAATAATATATTAAAGGAATAATATTCTTATTTGATTAATATAAGTCATATATTAATTAAGAATTAATTTGGTGACTTAAAGAGGTTAATTGAATAAAGGGGCATAAACTGTCAAATGTGTGATAGTTGTGTTTAGGGCTATGTATCCTTATGGATTTGAGGGTGGACGAAATTTAGGGTTTGGGAACCTTAAAATCATCCAAGCCTAGTATCTAGGAGGATCTTGGATTGCTTAGGGCCTAAGTTATTCAATTATGGTTTAAGGTGAAACCCTAGTAGCTCATAGTATAAATAGATCCCTAGGGTGAGGGAAATCGGCACTCATGCAAGGCGAGGAACCCTAGGGCCGATTTCTCACTCTCCTCCCTCTCTCTCAAGATCATATTCTTGCTAGTTGGTGTTTGTAAGCCATTAGAGGAGTGACAATTGTGACTCTATACTCCAAGAAGAAGAAGTATCAAGCAAGTAATCCAAGGTATTGTTCTAGATCCAATTTCATATGATTAGATTCAATTGTTTACATTAGATCTAGTATTGTAAGTCTTGGATTCAATGCGTGTTCAATTAGAGAAATCTAGATCCAAGCAATTAGGGTTTGTATGTGCACATAGGAAAGTTCTTATGGCTCAAACCCATCATTAACCTCCTGCAAGGTTGGGATGGCATTTCCTATAAGCAGTATGTCATCTACATATAATACCAGAAAGCTCACTATACTCCCACTATCCTCGCTTCTCGAAAATCCAAACTCTTTGACTTTCTCATCAAAACAAAGATTACATCTGCGAGATGCTTGTTTTAATCCATAAATGGATTTCTCAAGCTAACACACTCTATTAGGGTACTTTGCATTGTCAAAACCCTCTGGCTGACTCATGTAAACATCTTCAGGCAACTTTCCATTAAGGAAAGCAGTTTTGACATCCATTTTCCATATTTCATAGTCATGAAATGTAGCTATGACTAGCATAACCCTTATAGATTTAATCTTCTCTATTGGTGAGAAGGTCTTATCATAGTCAACTCCCAGAGTTTGAGTCAAGCCCTTCGCAACCAGTCGCGCCTTATATGTGTGTATTTTCCCATCCATGTCGGTCTTCTTCTTGAAGATCCATTTGCACCCGACTGTCTTACGAACCGATACATTGTCAACCAAGTTCCAAACTTGATTGTCATACATGGACTGAATCTCGTTGTCCATAGCCTCTTTCCATTTTGCAGACTCAGGGCCTGCTATGGTTTCCCTGTAGTTATTAGATTCATCCAAATTTACCAGTGTGCTATCACTGATAAATGTATCACCTTCAGTTGTTATATGAAAACTATATAACACACAGGTGGAACACTAACTCTAATAGAACGCCTGAAAGGTACGGACTCGTCAATTGGCTCAACCGAAGTTTCCTCCTCGGGTTGCTTGCTTGTGTTTGAGGTTCCTTCACAGCTTGACTCTTGAAGCTCTTGAAGGTCAATTTTCCTCCCACTGTCCCCTTGGCATATGAGTTCTCTCTCACGAAAGACTCCTCTCCTCGCAATGAAGAGAACATTGTCACTCCGTCTATAGAAGAGATATCCAAAGGACTTCTGCGGGTAGCCGATGAAAACACATCGCTCACTCCGAGGTTCGAAACCTTTTTGGAAACCTTTTTGGTAGGGGCTAGATTAAGGATATGGGCGGCAGTCTCTAAGGCATACCCCCAGAATGAGATAAGTAATGAAGCTCGAATCAAAATGGAACAAACCATGTATAGCATGGTTCTATTGTACCTCTCATCCAAACCATTAATATGTGGTGTTCTAGGTGGCGTCAATTGTGGAACAATTCTACATTCCTTAAGATAGTCAATGAACTCGATACTAAGATACTTTCCTCCTCGATCGGATCACTACATCTTTATCTTCCTGCCCAATTGATTCTCCACTTCTTGATTAAACTCTTTGAACTTTTCAAAGGTTTCTGATTTGTGCTTGATTAAGTAGATATAACCATATCTACTGTAATCATCATTAAAAGTCACATAGAAGTGGTTAGCATCCCTTGTGGTGGTTCTGAATGGTCCACACACATCAATGTGTATGAGATCAAACAGACCTCACCCCTTTCACAAGTACTAGCGAAGGGTGACTTGGTCATTTTTCCAAGTAAATAATATTCACTAGTGTCATCCGACTTTAAGTCGAATGACTCCAAAACTCCATCCTTTTGGAGTTGGGCTATGCGCTACTTGTTGAAATGTCCAAGATAACAATGCCACAAGCATGCATTATCTAAATCATTGGAAGAATCAATGTGTAACACATTATTTCCTATGTTATCTACAACATTCACAATTTCATATACACCATTGCAAGGTAATGCTTCAAGATAAAATACACCATTGTAATAAGCATTAATACTGCCAATTTCATTATTAAAAGAAAAGGTAAAACTTTTTTTATACAAACTGTGAAAGGAATTAATATTTCTCGCCATATCGGCCGAGTAACAACAATTATTCAAATCTAAATCTAAACCATTACTAAGCAATAAAGAATAAACTCCAATCTTGGTTACAGGCGACACTTTCCTATTTCCCATGATTAAGTTTATCTTCCCGTGCTCCACATCCCTACTTCTTTTTTGTCCCTGCAAATTAGAACAAATGTGAAATCCACAACCTGTATCAAGGACCCCAAGAATTAGCATGTGATGAGTTATTAAATTGAATAGTGTAAATACCTGCAAAAGAGTGTTTGATCTTCCCATCCTATATGTCCTACAAGGACTTAGGGCAGCTTTGTTTCCAGTGCGCTTTTTCATGTCAATGGAAGCAATCAGCATCCTTCAGATTGGAAGAGGAATTAGCAGAACCAGCTTTGGTCCCACTAGAAGAGGATCCATCAAGAGAATTTCCCTTGCGGCTCTTAGAGGGAGCCTTCCTCTTCTTTCCCTTCCCATGTCCGATTTCCATAATAGGGGTAGAAGTAGTAGGAGGAAGAGGAGACACAACCGATTTTCCTTTCAGATTGCTTTCTGTAGTCCTCAAAACGCCATGAAGCTTTCTAATGGTGACCTCTTCCTTGTTCATATGATAGGCCATATGAAACTGATCATAACAAGAAGGTAAAGAGTGTATAATTATATCTAAGGCCAACTCTTCATCAAAATTGACATTCAATTTAAGCAAGGGGTCCACGAATCTCTTCATCTTTTGCAAGTGGGTCGTGATGGGTTAACCATCCTTCATTTTGGCTGTTATCATGGAGGCAATGATCTCATACCTCTCCTGCCGAGCACTTTGATGGTATATTTCCATCAAATCTTGATACATTTCATAGTGATAGTAGTCCTCATAGGACTTCTGTAGCTCAACAGTCATGGTAGCAATCATTAGACACGACGCCTTTGTCGCATCCTTCTCATGAGAAGTGTGTTCAACGATTTGTTCAGGAGTGGAAGTGGGTACATCAATCTCCTTAAGCTCTTTATCCAGGACATATTCTTTGTCATCATAGCGAATAGCCATTATGATGTTATGAATCCAGTCATTAAAGCTCGAGCCATCGAAAATGACCCTCTCACATAGGTTCATGAGGGAGAAAGAGCCTAAAGAAATTGGTTTGGAAGCATTATTTGGGATAGACATCTAAAAAAAAGAAGAACAAAGTTTAGGTTAGATGATAATCCTTAATATTACACCCAATATGAAATATTAAGGCTAGGACCCAACACAATATTCTACAATTGCGAAGAGGGATGTCGTAATCCAATTGTAAAATATTTGAAGGTAGGTAAATGACGATTTACCAATTTTCACCTTGAAAAACGAAATAGATTATTAAGTTTTAATTGGTTTGAAATTCCTAGATCTTTGAGATTCATTGAACTTTTAAATGGCATGTTTAAATCTCAATTGTGCCCTTCAAGTTTGTGACTGGGATGCCGAGGATCACAAACAAGGAGTGAATAACCATGCAAATTAACTTGGTACACTCAATGTTACAGATCACCTAATCAATGTGTCGGTTAACCATACACGCTCCATTGATCTATGATTAACATCAAGCTACCCTTTGCCACACATTGTCAGTATCAGATTAGTGTGCCGGTTAACCACACACGCTCCACTAACGACTTAACAAAGTGCAAAGTGTAATTTCATGGATTAGCACCATTTTCACATTTTTCCTAAAGTAACTAAGATTGGGAATTTAATAAAAATTTAGTTACTTTATATTTATCATTATACTTTTAATGAGGGAGAATTAGTGTCCTATCCTACCCGTTTGGCTAACGACCCTCCACCAGCCAAGGAAGCGGTGGATGAGAGTGGACACCCATTAAACCACCATTTTATAGGCAGTAACCTTATACCCCCTTATAGACTGGCTTCGTGAATGAGGCCTACTAACGGTAAGACTGACTAGTCTTATATATATATATATATATATATATATATATATATATATATATATATATATATATATATATTAAGCTTATAATATTATAAAGTATAAGGGTTGAATTTTAACTTTTAAAACTCTAGGGTTTGGAATTAAAGTTTCATTGATGAGACTTTACAAATTCCAAAACTTGAGGGCAAGTTTTGAAACTTGTCAAAACTCTTCACATTCATAACTTATGAGTTTAATTGGATTTTAATGTATGAGACTTTTCGTTTTCCATAACTTGAGGACAAGTTATAGAGGTCATTGAAATTCATCTAGATCATTTTTCTAACAACTAAAATTATCACATAATCTATGATCTAACTAAACTCATAATCAAGATAATTTCAAGTAGACAATTTGAAAGCAATTTTGTTTATCATATAAAAACAACAATTATTTTAAAATTTTGACAATTATCTTGTGGTTGGATGAGTACAAGCACTACCATATCATAAAAAACATTTCCAATGGTCCAAAATATTTTGTGGTAGTGTTTCCAATCCAAACCAGGCCAAGAAACTCGAAATTATGTAAACAGGACCTTCAACTCGTCGAGTGCATGAACTGGACTCGGCAATTTGCTCTGTTACTGAGTGGACTCGTCGAGTCTGTTCATGGACTCAGTGAGTTCACCAGTCAGAGGCCAAAATATCGACTTTTCAGCTTTGACAGACTAGTAAGCAGCAAATATAATAGAAAACAATCCTATGCTCTGATACCACTGTTGGGTTTTGAGCACTATAACACTCCTATGGTGTAGATGCAAACCTAAATGCTTTGGATCTATGTTTTCTCTAATTATACATGCATTTTGTTTTTCCAAAGCATTCACCCTAGTTAGCATACAATTGAAGCTATATAATAAAAACTTAGTTTGGATGCTTACCTCTTGAGTAGGGTAGAGTTCTTGACCTTTGAAAGCTTGAGAACCTCAAGTGTGATTCCTCTAATGGTTTACAAACACCAATATGCAAGAGGAGGCTGAAGAGAATAAGTTACTTATCTCAAAGAGATGGTGTAACCGATTTTGGCTCATGAGGGCTCTATTTATAGTGTGGCAAATTGTCACACCCCTAAACCTGAACGGCGGAAACGTTCGGGGGCGGAGGACGTCATATTTAGTATCATAACAATTGCATAGTATAGAAGGTACACACCACCATAATAGAAATATATTTGAAAGTTTACATGATTTTATGTGTTACATGTTTGAATATCAAATACAATATGGCGATCCAAAATATGTTACTAACGCCAGCGCGTTAGTCTTCAAAAGTATTTGCTACCTGGTTTAGCGTTTTCCTGAGAATACAAGTTATTTCAAAGAAAAAGTGTCAAAAATAAAGTTGGTGATTTCATAAGTAGTGTTTTGAGAAAATGTATGTCATTCGAAAGTTCACGTCTGTTTTCAAGAAAATAAGATATTTTCTTATGAGTGTATAAAATGAGTATGAATGATTGTTGTATAAATTGTATGTACTTGAACCAGGAAAATCCTATATTTTCCTAAAAGTGAGGAGCAGTCTTAAATGTCCAAGACGGTAACTTGTAAGCAAATATGCCATGCTTAAACTAATGATGTATAGTCTTATTATAAAACAAAACTATATGAAGCTTGTATTTGCATGTGACTTTTCCCGTGAAAACATAATACCATAATAATTGTCTATCCAGTGAGTTTTTATAACCGTACTATGATGGGCTTTCCTGAGCAACGTTCTTCAGGCGTCGAAATGATATGACACTTGTCACCCCGAGGACTGTAGCTAACAGTCAGGGTGTGGGATCATCAGTCTTGTATAGATCTATACACATTTATCACGTTCTCTAAATGGGAGAGTCTGGTTATAAAACAGGGCTTTCTAGCGGTACCTTGATAGGTATAATGAAGATTAATGACTCACGGATTCTCAATTAAGTCACGATTCATGAAAATGTGCTTTTGTCTGAAATGATTACCCTTTCTATAGTATGAACAAAGGCATAATAATGGGTTGTATTTACTTGTAAAATACATAGTGTTATAATTGAAATGGTTACCCTCGATTTGATATAATATGCATGTTACAAATAAAACATATTTCTATTCATAAAACATAATGTATCTTAATAGAGTAAAGTTGCATTGTGAGATGTTTTCTATGTTAATAACTTCCTATGATAGTTATAACAATAGCATGAAAAGTACTGCAAGAGAATTGTGTTTCATACGACTTTAGTCATGTGTTTACTTGTATTCCCCCCTTAAAAGAATTTAAAAAGGTATTTAAAAACGTATTGATAGGGGTATGAACTCACTTGGTAGAAGTGGTAGCTTGAAGAAGGAGAGACTAAACTCGAGCGATACTTCGACTGGAGAAAGTCGATTTCTAGGGAATCTCGGGGGCATCGGGACTTGCTTTGTGAGCTAGTGGTAATACCGGGGCTTTCAGGTAGCTTAGAGGGGCTAGAGAGGCGTTTAAGGGTGAAGGAGTTGAGAAAGAAGCAACAAAACCCGGAGCCCTGGCCTCCTTTTTATAGTGTTGGGGGCACTCACGAACGCAGGGCGTTCCTTTAGGGAACGCAGGGCGTTCCCCCAGTGACGTCAGTTCTTACGTATTTTTCTCTGATGGACGATGGGATGGTTCTGGTCAAAGAACGCAGGGCGTTCATTTAGGGAACGTAGGGCGTTCCTTCTTGGACCAGCCTTGGATTTTGTTCCCCTAGCTTGTAAAATGCGTAACTTTTGCGTATGAGCTCCGATTTTGACGTTCTTTATATCCACGCGTAGGTGCGAAAATGCTCTACAACTCTTGTTTAGACTCCGTCGGCTAATTCTGACGTTATTTTTAATAATATATTTTTAAAAGGTCGGGACTGGAAAAGTCCGTTAAAAATCCATAACTTCTTCATCTGATGCCCGTTTTCATTAGTCTTTTTACCGTTGTGTTACCATTGACGAGATCTTCGATTCTTGTTTAGGTCATGTTGGCTAAAAGTCACTCGATCTCTATTTCGAGTTTTTAGCTGTCTACCGCTATGTCCGAAACTTTGAAAAATCATAACTTCCTCATATGAAGTCAGATTTGGGCGTTCTTTTTATGTATGTTTATGGTTTTGGGATATCTGCGACTTTCATTTAGATACCTAAGGTTAAAAATCATTTTATCAGAATTTTGCGTTTTCTGCTTAATAGTGTTTTACCGGTATTGTCGTGGATCTTCGATTTGTCATAACTTTTTCGTTATAACTCGGATTTTAGTGTTCTTCATATTTTTGGAAACCTTGTTACAAGATATACCACTTAGTATACTCAAACTGAGCTTTTTGAACATTTCATTTTTGACGCTATTTTTTATTACTTCACAAAAAGATTACAATATTTGACTTTTAGTCATTACATTGACCTGAAATAACGGGTTGTTACATCATCCCCCCGTTAGAGGGAATTTCGTCCTGAAATTGATTACAAAGTAAATTTTTATGGAATAGGGAAAAGATGTGGGTACTTTTTGTTGCATCTGATCTTCTCGCTCCCAAGTGAATTCAGGTCCTCGCTCCCAAATGATTTTTATGTATGTTTATGGTTTTGGGATATCTGCGACTTTCATTTAGATACCTAAGGTTAAAAATCATTTTATCAGAATTTTGCGTTTTCTGCTTAATAGTGTTTTACCGGTATTGTCGTGGATCTTCGATTTGTCATAACTTTTTCGTTATAACTCGGATTTTAGTGTTCTTCATATTTTTGGAAACCTTGTTACAAGATATACCACTTAGTATACTCAAACTGAGCTTTTTGAACATTTCATTTTTGACGCTATTTTTTATTACTTCACAAAAAGATTACAATATTTGACTTTTAGTCATTACATTGACCTGAAATAACGGGTTGTTACATCATCCCCCCGTTAGAGGGAATTTCGTCCTGAAATTGATTACAAAGTAAATTTTTATGGAATAGGGAAAAGATGTGGGTACTTTTTGTTGCATCTGATCTTCTCGCTCCCAAGTGAATTCAGGTCCTCGCTCCCAAATGATTTTTATGTATGTTTATGGTTTTGGGATATCTGCGACTTTCATTTAGATACCTAAGGTTAAAAATCATTTTATCAGAATTTTGCGTTTTCTGCTTAATAGTGTTTTACCGGTATTGTCGTGGATCTTCGATTTGTCATAACTTTTTCGTTATAACTCGGATTTTAGTGTTCTTCATATTTTTGGAAACCTTGTTACAAGATATACCACTTAGTATACTCAAACTGAGCTTTTTGAACATTTCATTTTTGACGCTATTTTTTATTACTTCACAAAAAGATTACAATATTTGACTTTTAGTCATTACATTGACCTGAAATAACGGGTTGTTACATCATCCCCCCGTTAGAGGGAATTTCGTCCTGAAATTGATTACAAAGTAAATTTTTATGGAATAGGGAAAAGATGTGGGTACTTTTTGTTGCATCTGATCTTCTCGCTCCCAAGTGAATTCAGGTCCCCGCTTAGCATTCCAGCGAACCTTCACTATTGGTATGCGACTCTGCTTGGTTCGTTTGATTTCCCTATCCATGATCTCGACAGGTTCTTCCACAAAGTTAAGATTTTCATTCAGTTCGATTTCCTCGAGTGGAATTACAAGATTTTCGTCGGATAGACACTTCTTCAGGTTAGATACATGAAACACCGGATGTACTTTGTTAAGTTCGATTGGAAGCTGAAGTCAATAAGCTACTGGAACAATCCTTGTAGTGATTTTGAAGGGTCCAATGTACCTTGGGTTTAGTTTTCCACGCTTCCCGAAGCGTATCATGCCCTTCCAGGGTGAGACCTTCAGTAGAACGCGGTCACCAACCTGAAATTCCAAGGGTTTTCGTCTTTTGTCGACATAGCTCTTTTGTCTATAACTTGAGGCTTTCAGTCGCTCTCAAATTTGAACGATCTTTTCAGTCGTTTACCAAATGATTTCCGGACCATTGAGAGTGCTATCAAGGACTAGACCTCTCGCCAACTGTGTGTCGCCAACTTTCGCCCAGCACAGAGGTGATCTGCACTTGCAGTCGTAAAGGGCTTCGAATGGAGCAGTCTTGATGCTAGTGTGATAACTGTTGTTATAAGAGAACTCAAACAATGGTAAGTGTATGTCCCATGCTTTAACAAAGTCAATTACACATGATCGCAACATGTCTTCTAGGGTTTGGATCGTTCTCTCACTTTGCCCGTCAGTTTGTGGGTGATAGGTTGTACTCATATCTAGCTTAGTACCTAAGGCCTTCTATAGCGTTTTGCAGAACCTTGAAGTGAATCTATTATCTCTGTCCAATATGATAGATATCGGCACTCCATGAAGTCGCACGATCACTAGGATGTAGGTTCTTGTTAGTTTCTCCATCTTATCGGTCTCTTTGATTAGCAAGAAGTGGGCAGATTTGGTTAACCTGTCGACGATCACCCAAATGGTATCGTGATCACCCTGCGTCTTGGGTATTTTGGTTACGAAATCCATGGAAATCTGCTCCCACTTCCACTCAGGTATTTCGGGCAGATGGAGTAGACTTGAGGGCTTCTGATGTTCTACCTTGACCTTGGCACAAGTCAAGCACTTGCCCACATAGGTAGCAATTTCTCCTTTCATGTTTGGCCACCAGTATAGTTGTTTGAGATCCAGATACATCTTATCTGAACCTGGGTGCATGGAGTATCGGGTCTTGTGTGCTTCGTTCATAACTATCTCTCTGAACCCACCGAACTTCGTTGTCCAGATTCGGTTCATGAGGTAACAAACTCCGTCACTCTTGATCTCAAAATTCATGTCCATCCCTCTAAGTGCTTCACTTTTCAAGTTTTCCGATTTCAAGGCTTCCAGTTGAGCTTCCTTGATTTGTGTTGACAGGTGTGAACGGATCGTCATGGTTAATGACTTCACTCTTCGACCAGAGTACGCCTTACGACTAAGGGCATCTGCCACCATATTGGCTTTTCTCGGATGATAACGAATCTCACATTTGTAGTCGTTGAGTAGCTCAACCTAACGTCTTTACCTCATGTTGAGCTCCTTTTGATCGAATACGTGTTAAAGGCTCTTGTAGTCTGTGAAGATGGTGTACTTTGTACCGTATAGGTAGTGCCTCTAGATTTTTAGGGCGAACACCACTGCTCCAAGTTCTTAGTTGTGAGTGGGGTAGTTGACCTCATGCGTTTTTAGTTTTCGTGAGGCGTACGCAATAACCTTTCCTCGATGCATTAGCACACAACCCAGCCCTTATTTGGATGCATCGTAGTATACTACAAAGTCTTTTCTCCCCCCTGGAAGAGACAAAATGGGTGCACTCCATAGGGCTTGCTTCAAGGTTTGGAATGCAGTATCTTACTTTTTTCCCCCAGTTATAGGTTACACCCTTCTGAGTCAGGGAGGTAAGAGGATTTGCAATGCTGGAGAAGTTCTATATGAACCTGTGGTAATAGCCAGCAAGGCCTAGAAATTGGCGAATTTCGGTTGGCATTGTTGGCACAGACCAATTATGGATAGCCTTGATCTTGTAAGGGTCCACGTGGATTCCCTCTTCGCTGACCTCGTGACCTAGGAAGTCCACCTTCCTAATCCAAAACTCGCATTTTGAGAATTTCATGTAGAGCTTCTCAGTTCTTAGTGTCTCTAAGACTTGTCTCAGGTGTTGACCATGTTCTTCTTTACTTTTTGAATAGATGAGTATGTCATCTATAAATACTATCACAAATTTGTCCAGGAACGAACGACATACACGATTCATTAACTCCATGAACACAGTGGGTGCATTGGTTAGTCCGAACGACATCACTACGAATTCTTAGTGACCGTATCTGGTTTGGAAGGCCGTCTTAGGAACATCGCTCTCTAGGACTCTTAGCTGGTGATATCCTGATCTCAAATCGATCTTGGGAAAGTAGTTTTCTGCT
Organism: Lactuca sativa; assembly: GCF_002870075.4. Classification (NCBI taxonomy): domain Eukaryota; kingdom Viridiplantae; phylum Streptophyta; class Magnoliopsida; order Asterales; family Asteraceae; genus Lactuca; species Lactuca sativa. The sequence goes on along the minus strand of NC_056627.2, from coordinate 309,017,050 downwards.
TGGATTTTATCGATCAAATCGTCTATTCGTGGTAGGGGGTCCCGATTCTTAATGGTAAGTTTGTTGAGTTCTCGGTAGTCGATGCACATTCTAAATGATCCGTCATTCTTTTTCGCAGAAAGCACTGGTTCTCCCCAAGGTGAGAAGCTTAGTCGGATGAATCCTTTCCTGAGTAGTTCATTCAGTTGACTGGATAGTTCTTGTATCTGTGATGGGGCTAAGCGATACGACGCTTTGGCCACATGGGTAGCTCCAGGAATTAATTCGATTCTAAATTTGACTTGTCTTGCAGGAGTTACCCCTGGAAGATCCTTAGGAAAGACATCGGGAAAGTCACAGACGTTAGGCACGCTCTTGATGTCTTCTAATCCTCGTTTCACATCCACAACATGTGCCAAGAACGCGTGGCATTCCTTGTGCAGATATTTTTGAGCCTTGATGCAAGAGATGATACGAAGAGGGGTGCTAGGTGTGTCACCATAGATAACGAGGGCTTTTCCATTTGGTAGATTAAGGCGAATGGCCTTATCGTAACATAAAATGTCCGCACGATGAGAACTTAGCCAATCCATGCCTATGATGACGTCGAAACTTTTTATTGAGACTGGCATGAGGTTGACTGGAAAGGATTTATTGTTTAGTGAGAGGGTACAGTTTAAGTATATTTCCTTAGCACCTTCTGTTTTCCCATTAGCCATTTCTATTATAAAAGTTTCACTTAATGATTGAGGGATTTGTTTGAGTAGATTTTTAAAACTATGGCTCACAAAACTCCTCTCCGCTCCACTATCAAATAACATGCATGCATATGAGTTATCGAGGAGAAACGTACCCGTAACAACAGTGGGTTCTGCAACGGCTTCTTCCTGGACCATTGCGAATACTCGGCCACTTCCCCCACCATTCCTGTAGTTTGCCTTCGGGCAGTCCTTTCGGAAGTGCCCTATTGCTCCGTACTCGTAGTCGATACGACCTACTCCAACATTCGCAGCTGGAGCGGTTGGTTAGGCTGGTTCTTTATAGAAGCGGACGGTGTGTCCCTTCTTGTTGAACTGAGTGCACTGCAAGTCACGGAAAGGCCCATGATGATGGAAGTTGCACCTGTTGCACTTTGGCAGGTAGCCTTTGTATGCATTTGTTGGGGCAGGAGTGGTAGGGACAGTAACAACGTGAGCCATCACTATTTGTTGTTTCTTGGGGTTATCTTGCAAGGTTTGTCCCCTTCTCTTATTCCAAGGCTTCCTCTGGCCATGTATTTCCCTTGATGGGTCAGCAACAACTGTGATGGTACCCTATTTGACCCCGTGATCGATTAATCGTTGTGCCAGACGCTTCACGTTGTTGAATGTGACTGGGTTGGAAGCCAAAACATGCCCTTGAATCTGGGGTGACATCCTCCATAAGTATATTTCCACTTTCTTTGGTTCCGGGGTGACCATGCCCGGGCACAGGGCTGACAAATCACTGACCCTGACTGTGTAGGCGACTAGGTCGAACCCAATCATTTTCAGGTTCCATAGTTCTTGCTCCAGTTTTTGAATTTCACCTATTGGGCAGTATTCTTCTAATAGCAGGACTTTTAAGTCCTCCCAATTCATGGCATTGGCGACTGGAAGAGATACGAATTTCACATGGCCCTTCCACCATGTGAGGGCTCGGTCTGTAAAAGTACAAGCAGCAAATTTGACCTTGCTTGTTTCTTAGCATGAACAGATCTCAAAGACCGTCTCGGTCTTTTCAAACCATTGCATAAGTGCAATGACTCCTCCAGTGCCGTTGAACATCTTTGGCTTTGCGTTTGAGAACTCTTTGTAGGTGCATTCCCTGACATGACCATGACCAGTGCCATGGTTAAGATGACTGGTACTACTTCCGGCCCCTCCATTGCCGTTAGAGTTTATTTGTGACAGTGCAGCTGCTACTGCTTCGGTGATAGCAGCCTGCACCATGTTGGGGTCATATTGGGGAGGTGGTGGTGCTGGCGTTGGTGTTGTGTTGTTTACCCTGCGAGCAGATCTATGAGGCGGCATCGTGCTGCCAAAGAAATAACAATGAAGACAATAAGTCTTTAACGATTGAAATCCGCGTGTTGATGAGTTAGATATTTTAAATATTTCATGAATTGGATTTGACCTAAACAAGGGTTTTGAGTTTGATTCATTATGAGAGTTTATATATTAATAGATAAACTTATGAATTTGAGTGATAACCAAGAAATTTTACACGCAAAGGAAATACTTAATTATATATATATATATATATATATATATATATATATATATATATATATATATATATATATATATATATATATATATATATATATATATATATATATATATATATATATATATATATAAGTTGGGTTACATCATAGCGTTAGGAAAATTTTGACCTTTCTAAAGGTCCCCGATACAGAAGTTAAAGAAAAGTAGGACTTTTAGCTGAGATCCTATTCTATAACAAAATTTTTGGAGTCGGGCAAGTACTACTTGCGACGCGGGTGGCGCTTGGAGCTACACTCCCCGTCTGATTGTTTGGCTTCCATTAGACGCCTCTTAAAGATGGCTTGCTGCTCCCTCATTTCCCTTATCTCAGAGAGGGCTGCATCCATTCGGCCTAGGAGTACATCGGTGTGGAGTTGGGCATTTTCCTGCAATCCGTCTAGACGACAAATGTCGGCAACGTTACCTTGTACCTCTACGTTGATTTCACGAACCCGGTTCGCTGAGACTTCAGATTGGTAGGCCTAGTTACCTAGCTTGCCCACAATGATTGGGAGTGCCCGGTCAGCGGAACCTCCATTGCTAACATTGTAGAAGTCCCAACACATCCCATATGGAGGACGTAATCCTTGTTGTTGACTCCAGTGGTGAATGTGACTTCCCCAAACGGGAGTTGGTCCCTGAAAACCTATCCTAACAGCAGGAAGTCGGACGACTGGTGGGTTGATTACCTCTGGTTATGAGTCTATCCCATCCGAGCCTTCCTCTTCCTCCTCTTCCATGGGTTCCTTATCCTCTTCTGGGTCATCCTCCACCCATCCCCCGTTGCCTTGATTTGGGTAGTAGGGGTCCCCTGGTAGATGGAATCCAACCATTGTGTCTATGTGAGAATAGGGATATGAGAATTTTCTAAAAATTTAAAACATGTAAATCTAAACATTTAGGTTAAACTATTGTATTTACAAAATACTCCTATAGTATTCTAGACTTTATGTTTGATTCTAAAGTTTATAAGTTTGGTAAGTTTTAGACTTGTTGTCCACTGCAGCTATCCCCTGGCATATGTTGGTCGACTCTCGGGAAAATATAGTTGATCAGGCTATATTCATCCCAGTCCCGATTACATATTCCAAGGCATACGTGTATTTCACAACTCATCTATAACGAGTTGTTATGCAAATGCTAGGGTTACACTTTGTAAACCCTAATGACCCGTGACTTTCCACATTCTCATGCTCCACGGATTTAACCTCCATGGACTATCCATGGATTAGTTCACCCATGTACATAATCATGGATCATTGGCCCACACTACAAGAATCATTGATTTACATAATCAATCTCCATGTATTTAATTAGTCTCTTTTGACCACAAAATTAATTCCAAATTTATTCTTGATCAATACTAATTAAGTAATATGATATTAATATATTATACTTGTAATATATTAAAAAATCATAAATAACCTGATTCTTAAAAGTCCATCCTATCAAATTGCACTGGTGAAGGTAACCCAAAAGGACCATGCTATTATCGGGTCAAGTACATCCCAATTATAGTTATGGGCTTAGACACCAAATCCTACAGTTTCCTCACGTGTTCATGTCCGGATGACCAGAAGGTCAAGTGCACCCTGAATCTTCTTCGGTTGGGGGCGAAGGATTGGTAGAGATTTGTTGACTAGTGCTTACACTTCTGAGCAGATAGTTGTTACTTGGGAGCAGTTCTCATATATGTTATGTGCGAGCTATGTTCCCTTAGTGGAGAGAGATAGATAGAGAGAGAGAGAGATTTTGGCTTAAGAGTATTTGGATTTGAGGTAAACGGCCGAGTCGGGGGCGGAGATCACCAAGATGTTCGCTGAGAGTGCTTTGTTCAGTACTGAGTTTGTTGCTTCAGAGCAGGCTCAATGACTCAGTATTTGGGGATGCTAGAGACAAATATTCAACAGTTCATGTCTATCCAGTGCTACGGTTCTCTCACCGAGCTTCAAGACGTCGCAAGGAGGAAAGAGATTGACATAGAGACCCAGGAGTGAGAGTGGTGTTAGACTCCGGATCAGTCCTCGCCTGCAACAAAGCGGTTTAAGTCTGCCGACCAGAGTTCAGGATTAGTTAGAGGGAGGCCTATATCTTTTGTATATCACAGGTGTGGTGAGGAAGGCCATTTTGGTAGAGATTGTAGGCGGAGTGTGCGAGTTTGCTTCCATTCCAGCCAGGAAGGCCACATCAAATCTTATTGTCCTTTTCTCATTTTAGGGGAGGTGATGGATCCTACACCCCTAGCTTGGCAGTTACCCTGCGGTCGTCGCGGGATGGCCAGAGTCCCAGGGACTGAGAGTTGAGCTGGCAGTTCTTATATTTAGCGATTGTGGTTGTTTTGGTATTCATGTGTAATATTTTTTGCGTTTCAAAGTTCAGTTGTAATCTCAGATGATCGGTTAAATGGAATTATCTTATTTAGCTTTGTTTAAATTGATTTATTGTTATGAATGGATTAATCATTTTTCCCTTAGATGTATACGCATTGAAATTTATCAATGTGTGAGGATTCAGATTCTGTTATGTATCAGGATATTAGTAGTTGGGATCAAGTGGTGGAGTTCAAGTTAGTCTGCGAAGCTAAGGATTGTAAGGTTGTCACGCTCTAGCATATATCAAGTGGGAGAGTGGTACCTCGTAGCAAGAATGCCTTGTGCCAAGGTTTTGGTTCCTAGTTGAATTCTCCAGGCTCAATACTTCCTCCCAGTTGTTGAATCTTTCGGTTTCACTTCAAGATCATTATCAACTATTGGATTCCCTCTAAGTAGTATTAGTTTTTGTTGCGGCATCATATGTAGGGAGTGTTTGTGCTTTAGACTCGAGGGTGTTAAGAGCCCAGGTTGAGGGATGTGATGAGGGCTTACTTGTCTGTTCTTGTTTTACTGGGGCTTGGAGGTTCGAGTCACAGCCCGAAGACCTGGTAGAACCAGTTAAGTCTTGTTAGGCCCGAGTGTTTTTTTGGTTAGTGAATCAGGGGTAGGCCCGAGTGTCGTTGGTTGTTAGTGGATCAGGGGTAAGCCCAAGTTTTGTTATCGATTAGTGGATCAGGGATGAAGCTGAGTATTGTCAGTAGATAGTTGAATAGGGGTATCAGAGCTGAGTAGGAACTTGATCTAGTTTTGTATGCCATTGTTGGGTTCCCTTATGTTGGTGCATTTCATGTGGGGTTAGTATAGCGACAGTTGGCTGAGTAGATTTAGAACTGACCAATCTGTGGGTTTTGGTCAACATAATTGATAGGAATTATGGGTTAGCCTTGTCTAATGGGTTTTGTTAGGATTTCTCTCTGATGCGTCAGTCTATGTGAGTGGCAACTATGCTATAGGATGAAGTTCTTATTCTTGGGTTATGAACAAAACATCATTCCTATGGTGCACATGTAAACCCTAAAGCTTTGGATCTAGGTTTTTATATTTGTACACGCAATAATCATCCAAATCTCTCAAACCCTAAACTAGCATACAACAAAATCGAAATAAACATAAATAAACTAGTAAGAATGTTACCTTCGATTGTTGCTCGAAGACCCTTGAGCTTTTGAGAAACCTAACATCTCAAATGCGATGCCTCTAATGAATCACAAACACCAAAAGCAAGTGGATGATCTTGGAGAGAGGGGAAGGCTAAAATCGGCTCATGGAATCCTTCTAGGGTTTCTGGTAGCCGAATTCTATTGCCCAAGGGTCCTTTATATAGCTGCAGAGTTAGGGTTTCAGTCAAAGACTGTAACATCCGGATTCCTAGGTATAATATTTATTCCTTTATTTTTGGAAGTTGAGAGGGGACTCGGCGAGTTGGTGTTTAGACTCGCCGAGTATGGTCGCGGATTCTTATCCGAGTTCACAGCTGGACTCGGCGAGTTCATGAGTGGACTCGACGAGTCCACGCTGTTTAATGAAACCCTAATTTCCAGGGTTTGGGACCTATTTAAAGGCCCTTAGGGCCGTCATTTGCGGCTACCAAACCCCAGAGAGAAATCCTAAGAGATCTAGAGTGTTTGTGAGGAAGGAGAGGCCATTTGTGATCATTTTGTTGGTGTATTTGCTAGAAGGAGGAAACCAAGGTAAGAGGAGGCTAAAGGAGGTGTGATTCTGGTGATTTCAGAGCTCATAGACTTCATCTTGAGGTATTTTTCGGACCTTCTTCAGTTTTGGTGTTGATACCTAGATTTAGGGTTTTCTAACCCCCTTTAGGGGTGGATTTGTGGAGCAATTGGTCCCTTCTCGAGTTCATGCTTTAGATCTGGACCCAAGGAGGTCCAGAGACCTTAACCCTTAAGGCTTTTTGGAGTTATTTTGGGAGTCATGAACTTAGGATGCTATTTTGGGACTAAATCACCAAGTAAGACCAGCTAGATTCTATTTGAGTGTCAAGGTCTGAACTTTACATGATTATCATGCTTGGGAAGGTCAGATCTATGGATTAATGGAATAGATCTGACATTAGGAGGTCTATGGAGTTTGTGCATGGCATGAACTCGCAGAGTCCATAGCTCAGACTCAGCGAGTAGAGTTAGGGTTTCCCGTAAACCACTCAGTGGGTAGACTTCCCGAGTTGGGGGAATAAATCAGTGAGTCAGAGGGGGATTTGAGGACTGGAGTTTAAGGCGGAACTCGCCGAGTTGTTCTTGAGACTCGACGAGTTGAGTCGGGGTGGCCCTGCGATTCAGGCCAGTGGTGACTCGTCGAGCAAGGGGAGGAACTCGACGTGCCAAGCGGGACTAAAGAATTAGTGGACACGTGTAGACTCGCTGAGTCACCCAAGTGCACTCGACGAGTCGGGTCAAAGTTTGACCGTCGACTTTTGTTGACTTTTAGGGTTTGGTCAACAATGAGGCCTTTAAGCCAAAAGAGGGGTAAAATGGTCTTTTACCCTTCTGAGGGTGTTAAGAAAGGTTTGAGCATAGTTATATTTATGAGAGTATTTACTTTATGTGATTAGGCGGAGGCTAGATCATATTCCTACCGAGTCAAAGACTTACCGAGACACTCGAGGTGAGTCTTCTCACTGTACGTACCTAGAGCGGTATTATATGTTGACCAGACGGTCTGATGTGTTATGTATGAGATTATGTGCTATGTGTTATATGTATGTTATATGATTATTATAGACCGGACCGAAGGGTCCAACAATACAGACCGGGCCGGAGGGCCCAACGAGCTATGACCGGAGCAGAGGGTCCAACGAGCTACGGGACTGGAGGGTTCCGCTGAGACACATCGACCGGAGGGTCGTATTATAGCCTTGAGTGGCGTATGTGTTGTATGCGTTATTTTGGGGAACTCACTAAGCATTTATGCTTACAGTTGTTGTGTTATGTGTTTCAGGTACTAGCGAGGACCGTGGAAAGGCGCCAGCGTGATTCGTACTCACTAGAGAGAGAGAGAGAGTTTGATTTTTATGATCTTGGGGATATGTTGTGTTTCAAAAAAAACTGCTGTTGGAAATATTTGAGAACATTTTATATGAACTTGGTTGATGAAAAATGAAAATTTTGTTTTGAAAATTTTGTGGTTACAAGTTGGTATCAGAGCCTTGGTTTGAGGGATTCGGATGCATCTTCGGGCGTATCTGAACTCAAACTGAGGATTTGAGGAAAAAATTTAATAATGAAGTAAAATTTTTGAAAGGAGTAAAAAGAGTTTGAGAAAAACAGAGCAGAGCCGTGTGTACGATCAGCCAACGCCCGAACGGTGAATCCCCAAAAGTACCCTTACATTATGTGTTATGAGATATGCTATGTTATATTATGCATGCTAGAGTAGACTAGGTATTCATATTAGGACTAGAGTGGCCTGATTTGTGATGCCTTAGCCTAGGAGATTTCTGTTGCTGAGCTGCGAGTAGATAGCAGTTAGGAACTCATGAGAGTAGAGTACTTGTAATCCAGGATCCAAGGAGGATGACTTTGGGTGAATGCTGATGCGGTATGGTCAGTAGTATAGGGCCCGTACTACTGAAGACACCGGATCAGTGGGCATTCCAAGTAAGAATCCTTTGGAAAACGGAGGACAAGTAGGGTTGCGTCATCGAGTATGAGTATGCTCGATCGAGTCTCTGATATTTATTGTTGTATTTCAGAGGCATCATGGTTGGGACTCGACACACACCTGCGAGCAGTGGTGTCAGCGACGAGGAGATCCGTCGATTGATTTATGAGGAGGTGGTTGCTGCCATCCGGGCTGAGATTCCAAAGATGTTTGGGGACATCAAGACCACATTGATTGAGACCCTTGATGAGCGGTATGCAGCACTGACTGAGGCTGCGGCAGCTGCAGCAACGGCTGTTGTCGCTGCTGCCAGACCTCAGGGAGGTGACTCGTTGTTGTTTCGAGAGTTCAGCAACACGAAGCCACCAGAGTTCGATCGGACGCAGGACCAATTGCTGCGATGAGATGGATCTCTTATATCGAGGGATGTTTATATACGTGTTCTTTTCGAGAGCACTTGAGGGTACGGTTCACCCTAAACCAGCTCCGCTTGGGAGCAAAGGATTGGTGGAAGTTCGTGACGGCGAACTTCACTTTGGCTGAGATTTCTGAGGTGACCTGGGAGAGGTTCACCGCTATGTTCAGAGATGAGTATGTTCCCCCGGTGGAGAGGGAACGGTTGATTCAGGAGTTCTTGAACCTCAAGTAGGGTACTGATTCTGTGGCAGTGATCACCAGGAAGTTTCATGAGAGGGCGATGTTTTACCCTAAGAAGGTGTCTTCTGAGCAGGCTCGTATGAGCCGTTATCTAGGTGTTCTAAGGAGAGATATTTGGGAGTTCGTGGCGAACTCGACTTACCGAACATTTGCTGAGATCCAGGCAAATTCCCGGAAGAGGGAGATTGGGTTGGAGACTCAGGCCAGGGAGGAGGCCGAGTCACAGAGGGTGGATCGGCGACCGGCTCAGTCTCAGCCGGCTGCCAAGCAGGCTAGACCCGCTGATTCGAGATTTGGGGGCGCGAAGGGACGCACTTGTGGGAATTGAAGTAAGATTCATGAGGAGTCGTGCAGGGTTGAAGTATGCTTCAAGTGTGGGAAGGAGGGGCATATCGCGAGGGATTGCCCCAAGGGATTTTCGGTTTGCTTTCATTGCAACCAGACCGGCCATCAGAAGGCCGAGTGCCCTCAGTACTTCAGGGATCAGCACAGGGATCTGTGCCTACTGCTAGGGCTACAGAGATTTGGCCAGTGAAGGCCGAGGCACCGAAGGCTCGTGGGAGAGCTTTCCAGTTGACTGCGGAGGAGGTACGCGCGACGCCCGATGTTGTGGTTGTTATGTATTCTATATTCATCTTTTATTTGAGTTGAGTTATTTTGCTTATACGATGATATGCGTAGGTACTTTTCTTGTGAGTTATGTGCCTTCCTTGGTATTATTTGACTCGGGTGTGAGTCGGTCGTTTGTTTCCGTAGCATTTAGTCAGCACATTAGTATCCGTCGAGAGGCATTGGGTCGACCTCTGCAAGTTTCCATAGCTGATGAGCGAGCAGTGTATGCTACAGATGTCATTAGAGGATGTGTCCTTGAGATCTTCGATGTGGAGTTTCCGATAGATCTGGTTCCGATTGCGATGGGGGATGTGTGTGTTATAGTGGGTATGGATTGGTTGAGCCGATATGGAGCTGTGATAGACTGTGAGTGTCAGTTGGTGACGATTTGAGACCCTAGTGGGGGAGTACTTATAGTGTTTGGTGAGGGAACTTGATGTGGGCCAGCGTTTTGTTCAGCCGCCAGGGCGAGGCAGAGTTTGCAGCAAGGCTGCGGTGGATTCGTAGCCTATGTGTCAGACACGCGAGTGGCCATTGAGAGGCCAAGTTCGATTGACGAGGTTCCGATAGTGTGCGAGTTTCTGGATGTTTTTCCCGAGGATCTACCGGGTGTGCCTCCCGAGAGGCAAGTGGAGTTCCGTATCGATTTGGTTCCGGGAGCAGCACCTATCGCCAAGGCGCCTTATCGCCTCACGCCGCCAGAGATGCAGGAGTTATCCTCACAGCTTCAGGAGCTGTTGGGGAAGGGGTTTATTCGACCGAGTAGCTCACCTTGGGGAGCGCCGATCCTTTTTGTCAAGAAAAAGGATGGTTCGCATCGGATGTGCATTGCCTATCGGGAGTTGAACAAGCTAACGGTCAAGAACCGTTATCCGTTGCCGAGGATCGATGATTTGTTCGATCAGTTGCAGGGAGCGTCTTGGTTCTCCAAGATAGACTTGAGGTTGGGTTATCATCAGATGAGGGTTCGGGATGAAGATATCCAGAAGACAGCGTTCAGAACTCGCTATGGGCATTACGAGTTCATGGTGATGCCTTTTGGGCTCACCAATGCACCAGCTGCGTTCATGGATCTCATGAACAAGGTGTGCAGACCGATGCTGGATCGGTCGGTGATCGTATTCATTGATGATATTTTGGTTCTAGTTACGAGAGGTTCAGTTTTTGGGGCATCTCGTCAACCAGAATGGGATATTCGTTGATCCGGCCAAGATTGAGGCGGTCATGAGGTGGGAGGTGCCGAGATCACCCACCGAGATCAGGAGTTTTCTAGGTTTGGCCAGCTATTATCGGATATTTATTAAGGATTTCTCCAAGATCATCGTGCCACTCACCAAGTTGACCCGGAAGGGTGCTGCATTTTCTTGGGGTCCGGAGCAGCAGACCTCGTTCGAGACACTTCGTCAGAAATTATGCGAAGCTCCAATGTTAGTCCTTCCAGAAGGGATGGAGGATTTCATGGTATATTGTGATGCATCGATATCCGGATTGGGGGCGGTGCTTATGCAGAGGGGCATGTGATAGCATATGAATCGAGGCAGCTTAAGCCGTATGAGTTGAGGTATCCCACTCATGATTTGGAATTGGGAGCGGTAGTGTTCGCCCTCAAGATCTGGCGACACTATCTGTATGGGGTTCGGTGTATGATATATACGTACCACAAGACCTTGAAGTATTTGATGGACCAGTCCAACCTGACTATGCGCCAGAGGAGGTGGTTGGATGTGGTCAAGGATTATGATTGTGAGATCCTGTACCACCTGGGCAAGGCTAATGTTGTAGCCGATGCGCTGAGCCGTAGGGCGTAGGGGGCCCCAATGCGAGATGTTTGTTTGAGATTGACAGTGATGACCCTGGTGTTGGACGCTATTCGTGGGGCTGAGGCTGAGGCCAGAGAGCTAGAAGAGAGAGCGAGTTGGCGGGCTGGTATCGGAATTCGTTACCTATAGCCGGGGGCTCATGACATTCCAGGGTCGGATTTGGGTACCGTCTGTGGGCGGGACGCGTACCATTTTGATGGAAGAGACTCATCGATCGAAGTTATCGATCCATCCCGGGGCCACTAAGATGTATTTGGACCTGAAAAGGGAGTATTGGTGGCCCTGTATGAAGTGGGACGTCGCATGGTTTGTAGAGAGATGCTTGACCTGTCGCAGGGTTAAGGCCGAGGACCAACGTCCACATGGTAAGCTGCAGCCGTTAGAGATTCCCGAGTGAAAATGGGAACAGTCAAACAGATTACCATGGATTTCATCACCAAATTGCCAAGGACTGCGAGAGGTGTCGATGCAATTTGGGTGATTGTGGACAGGTTGACAAAGAGCGCTCATTTCCTTGCTATAAGTGAGAGCTCTTCCGCAGAGAGGTTGGTAGAGATGTACGTGAGAGAGGTGGTATCGCGGCATGGAGTGCCGATCTCAATTGTCTCAGATCGATATGTACACTTCACTTCCAAATTCTGGAAGAAGTTTCATGAGGAATTGGGTACGAGACTGCATTTTAGTACCGCATACCACCCACAGACTGACGGGCAGAGTGAGCGGACGATTCAGACGCTCGAGGACATGCTCCGAGCATGTGTGTTGGATTTCGATGAGAGTTGGGACACGTACTTTCCCTTGGCAGAGTTTTCCTACAACAAAAACCATCATTCGATCATTGGTATGCCACCCTTTGAGCTGTTGTATGGGAGGAGGTGTCGGACCCCCATTTGCTGGGGAGAAGTAGGGCAGCGTGTGATGGGTAGTACCGAGATCGTGCTTCAGACGACAGAGCAGATTCAGCAGGTCAGATAGAGGTTGTTGATCGCTCAGAGTCCTCAGAAGAGTTATGCGGACAGGCGCCGGTCCGAACTCGAATTTCAGGTCGACGACTTCGTGGTCCTGAAGGTCTCTCCTTGGAAAGGAGTGATACGTTTCAAGAAGAGGGGCCAGTTGGGGCCCCGATATATTGGTCCTTTCAGGGTGATCGCGAGGGTGGGTAGGGTAGCCTACCGTTTGGAATTACCTGTAGAATTGGGTCAGATTCATGACACTTTCCACGTGTCGCAGCTGCGAAAGTGTATAGCCGACGAGTCGGCGGTGGTGCCATTAGAAGATATTCAGGTGGATGCGAGCCTGAAGTATGTTGAGAGACCGGTGGCGATTAGGGATCGGAATATCAAGGTTTTGAGGAACAAGGAGGTGCCTCTGGTGCAGTTCCAGTGGCAACATCGGAAAGGGTCAGAGTTGACTTGGGAGCCGGAGCGTGAGATGCGGGAGCAGCATCCAGAGTTGTTCGCAGAGTAAGACTTCGAGGGCGAAGTTTAATTCTAGTGGGGGAGAATTGTAACATCCGGATTCCCACGTATAATATTTATTCCTTTATTTTTGGAAGTTGAGACGGGACTCGGCGAGTTGGTGTTTAGACTCGCCGAGTATGGTCGCAGATTCTTATCCGAGTTCACAGCTGGACTCGGCGAGTTCATGAGTGGACTCAGCGAGTTCATGAGTGGACTCAGCGAGTCCATGCTGTTTAATGAAACCCTAATTTCCAGGGTTTGGGACCTATTTAAAGGCCCTTAGGGCCGTCATTTGCGGCTACCAAACCCCAGAGAGAAACCCTAAGAGATCTAGAGTGTTTGTGAGGAAGGAGAGGCCATTTGTGATCATTTTGTTGGTGTATTTGCTAGAAGGAGGAAACCAAGGCAAGAGGAGGCTGAAGGAGGTGTGATTCTGGTGATTTCAGAGCTCATAGACTTCATCTTGAGGTATTTTTCGGACCTTCTTCAGTTTTGGTGTTGACTCCTAGAGTTAGGCTTTTCTAACCCCCTTTAGGGATGGATTTGTGGAGCAATTGGTCCCTTCTCGAGTTCATGCTTTAACTCTGGACCCAAGGTGGTACAGAGACCTTAACTCTTGTGGCTTTTTGGAGTTATTTTGGGAGTCATGAACTTAGGATGTTATTTTAGGACTAAATCACCAAGTAAGACCATCTAGATGCTATTTGAGTGTCAAGGTCTGAACTTTACGTGATTATCATGCTTGGGAAGGTCAGATCTATGGATTAATGGAACAGATCTAACCTCAGGAGGTCTGTGGAGTTTGTGCATGGCATGAACTCACCGAGTCCATAGCTCAGACTCGGCGAGTAGGGTTAGGGTTTCCCGTAAACCACTCAGTGGGTAGACTTGCCGAGTTGGGGGAATAACTCAATGAGTCAGAGGGGGATTTGAGGACATGAGTTTAAGGCGGAACTCGCCGAGTTGTTCTTGAGACTTGGCGAGTTGAGTCGGGGTGGCCCCGCGATTCAGGCCAGTGGTGACTCGTCGAGCAAGGGGAGGAACTCGACGTGCCAAGCGTGACTAAAGAATTAGTGGACACGTGTAGACTCGCCGAGTCGCCCAAGTGCACTCGACGAGTCAGGTCAAAGTTTGACCGTTGACTTTTGTTGACTTTTAGGGTTTGGTCAACAATGAGGCCTTTAAGCCAAGAGAGGGGTAAAATGGTCTTTTACCGTTCTGAGGGTGTTAAGAAAGGTTTGAGCATAGTTATATTTATGAGAGTATTTAATTTATGTGATTAGGCGGAGGCTAGATCATATTCCTACCGAGTCAGAGACTTAACGAGACACTCGAGGTGAGTCTTCTCACTGTACGTACCTAGAGCGGTATTATATGTTGACCAGACGGTCTGATGTGTTATGTATGAGATTATGTGCTATGTGTTATATGTATGTTATATGATTATTATAGACCGGACCGAAGGGTCCAACAATACAGACCGGGCCGGAGGGCCCAACGAGCTATGACCGGAGCAGAGGGTCCAACGAGCTACGTGACTGGAGGGTTCCGCTGAGACACATCGACCGGAGGGTCATATTATAGCCTTGAGTGGCGTATGTGTTGTATGCGGTATTTTGGGGAACTCACTAAGCATTTATGCTTACAGTTGTTGTGTTATGTGTTTCAGGTACTAGCGAGGACCGTGGAAAGGCGCCGGCGTGATTCGTACTCACTAGAGAGAGAGAGAGTTTGATTTTTATGATCTTGGGGATATGTTGTGTTTCAAAAAAAACTGCTGTTGGAAATATTTGAGAACATTTTATATGAACATGGTTGATGAAAAATGAAAATTTTGTTTTGAAAATTTCGTTGTTACAAAGACCTAATTAGGTTGCTTAGGCTCTAAGCAACCCACAAGATCCTTCTAGAATCCATAGCTTGGACGATTTCTTTATGGTCTCCCATATAAAATCTTCTATCCCTTTATTAAGGGATCTACAACCCATATTGCAACTATCTTATAATTACAATATCAGTCCATTGAATTCTATTAATCTCTTTTGGCCACAAAAATAATTCTAAATTAATTCTTGACCAATGTTAATTAATTAATATGATTTCTCCTGTAATATATTATTCATATAATATATTAATAAACCATAATAACCTCTTTCTCCATTATTCATCCAGTCAAGTTGTTTTGGTGAAGGCAACCCAAAAGGACCATGCTACAACCGGGTCAAGTACGTACCAAATATATTTATGGGCTTAGACATCAAATCCAACACTCTCCCACTTGGATAAGTCAAGTAACTATAAATGCAAGTACGACTTCAAAATCCGATTTGCAATCGTAGCTTTCAAAAACCGCTGTCGAACTCTGACACATCCTTTAGATAAGGGATCGTATAGTCCTCCATTCTTAAGATATCGTGTGTGGCAATTACATGGAACATAGTCATGCTTATTGTCTAGCAGTTTGTTTCTCGATCTCTGATTCGTCTGACATAAAACTTAATTAAACACATCAATTTATTCCTGACCGGGCCCGACAGATAAGTCAAACCAAATCATCGAGGGGCCCAAGATATCACTTTTACCCTCGTAGGATAAAAGGATCAGATAAACTTCGACTTATATGCTTGTACTATTTACTCATCAAATCATACACAACAATGCGTTTTATAACATCAAGTTACTGATGCGTTTACATATTATCAATACACAACAGACTCGTAAACAATAACTCATATATCTAGGTTTAAATACTATATGATATTATCATCTCACAATCACTCGTGATAAAATTCCATGAAGTGATTCATGTGAGTGCGGGATTAATCCAATACTCAAATCATATTTAATAAGTACTCATGAACGTTGCAGCAAACTTTTGCTATGTCTAAACTCTTAGACAATCTACAAGCCAATTCATGACAGTCTTCTTTCATACCTACTTCCAACGTATGATCAACTGTGGATGGTTTAAATAATCTTATTATTTAGGAAGTCAAAACATGCAAAGTGAAACAATAGCAAACAATTGACATAAGACAGTAACATTACTTATAAATAATACACCTTTATTTAATCATCAAAATGTCAATTACAATTTATCTATTACAAGTTTCTAAGGCTATCTAATCACTAAAACTAATACCGTCCTTCAGCCCAATGTTCCTAGCATGCTGCAAGTGCTTAACCCTACTCTTTCCCTTCGTAAGGGGATCTGTTGGGTTCTCTTCTGACGATACCCTCTTTACTACGAGGAGTCCCTCTTCTACCCGATGTCTAATGAAATGATTGTCAATATGTATGGATCTACCATGATCCCACGGTTCCTTGGTAAAGGCAACCACACCTTCTTTATCATAGAAAATATCCATAGGCTCCTTTATGGCCGGTACAACTCCAAGGTCTCCAATGAAATTCTTTAGCCATATTGCCTCCTTTGACACTTCGCTTGCTGCTGCGTACTCTGATTCGCACGATGAATCAGCTACGGCCTCCTAGTTGGAACTTTTCCAAGTCATTACTCCTCCATTCAGGGTAAAGATCCAGCCCGAATGTGAGCGGAAATTATCTCGGTCAGTCTGAAAACTAGCATCACCATACCCTTGCACTCTCAAGTCATCATTCCCACCGAGGATAAGATACCATTCCTTAGTCCTCCGAAGGTACTTGTGAATATTCTTCACTGCGGTCCAATGTGCTCTACCAGGGTTCCCTTGATATTTGCTGACCATGCTCAAAGTGAAGGCCACATCAGGGTGAATACATGTCATAGCATACATGATTGAGCCAATTGCGGAAGCATAAGGTAATCTGCTCATCTCTGCTATCTCGGAATCGGTACTCGGGCTTTGAGTCTTACTCAACTTGGTATTGCTTTGGATTGGTAACTCCCGTTTCTTGGAATTCTCCATGCTAAAACGTTTCAACACTTTATCCAAGTAAGTGCTTTGACTAAGTCCTATTAGTATTTTAGTCCTATTTCTCAAAATCCTTATCCCAAGAATATAAGCATCTTCTCCGAGGTCCTTCTGTTGGATAAGGTGTCTAAGTCCATAATTGTTTATGGTATGTACTTGACCCAACCCGGCATGGTCCATTTGGGTTGCATGGCACCATGCAATTGGATAAACTAAATGAGAGATATAACACATATGGTTTATTAATATATTATAAGTTCTAATATATTAATAATATTATTTAATTATTTTTTATCAAGAATTAATTTAGAATTAATTAAGTGATCAAAAAGATAACTAATTAAATATATGGGTAGATTATATAAATCTGCCATATCTTATATAGTGGGCTAAAAGGCTCCATGGATTATCAAGTTGGGTTCCACCCATAGGATGCTCCATGGATGCTCTATAGAGTTCACCCATGGATTGAGAAATGAAGAGTCATGTTACATTAGGGTTTTACCTAATGCAACACACTATATAAGGACCATGTCTCTCCCCAAAATCGGCTACACTAGGGAAAACAAGAGGGCTTGGCCGATTTTGAGTGTGTTAGAGTATTCTCTCCAGTTTATACTTTGCATTTGGTGTTGTGTGAAGCATTTGAGGCATCACACTTGAGGTGCTAGGCTCACAAGGTTTCAAGGAACACTTTCATCAACAAGGTATGTAGTTCTATCTTTTATACAAAGAAAAATTGTTCCCCATGTATGCTAGATAGGTTCATAACCTTGGAAAAACAACTTTGCATGATTATTAGACAAACATAGATCCAAGTTTATTAGGGTTGCATGTACACTTAGGATGTGTTAGAATGCTCAAAACCCATCAGTGGTATCAGAGACTAGGCTTGTTTGTTTGCTATTTGTGCTAAATAGTTGGAAAAAGTCGATTCTGTGCAATCTGCCTGATGAACTCGCCGGGTCCATGGGGGGACTCGTCGAGTTCATGTGAATCTTCAACCTACTCGCCGAGTAGGTTCATGCACTCGGCGAGTAGGAGGCTCAGAATGCAGTTTTTCGACTTTAGTTGCTGGAAATGGACTAGGAACATTACCCTAAACCGTTTTGGTACTTGAAAACTTATTTTAGTGGGTGTAATGTTCATGCTAATCCATTTACAACAACAAGTTATCAAAATTACAAGTTTTTAAGTGTAATTTTTGATTCATGTAAGTGTTCATATTCATGTTCTTGATCTTATGATGTTTAGATGATCATAGGAATTATTTGTAACCTATGTGGTAGATTAATTAATGATCATTATGTGTTTTAATGGAGTCCATAACTTGTCCTCAAGTTATGGAAAACCAAAAGTCACTTTGTTTAAAAACCATTAAAAGAACACATGGGTTATAAAAATGAAGAGTCTTCACTTTTAATACTCTAATTAACTCATAAGTTACAAGAAATGAAAAGTTTTGAAAGTTTACAAAACTTGCCCTCAAGTTTTAAAAAAAGTAAAGTCTTGATTAAAACTTTAGTTCCAACCCTTAGAATTTTAAAAGTTAAAATTCAACCCTTATACTTATAATATTATAAGTTAATAATAATATATATATGTATAAGATCAAAGTCGTCTTACCGCTAGTACGCCTCATTCACGAAGCTAGTCTATAAGGTGGTTATAAGGTTGTTGCCTATAAAATGGAAACTTAATGAGTGTCCACTCTCACCCACCGCTTGCTTGACTGGTGGAGGGTCGTTAGCCGAACGGGTAGGGCATGGACTTATAAATTCTCATTAGAAGTATAATGATAATTATAAAATAACTAAATGTTTTATTAAATTTCCAATCTTAGTTACTTTAGGAAAATGTGAATAAGGTGCTAATCCATGAAATTACACTTTACACTTTGTCTAAGTTGTTAGTGGAGCATGTGTGGTTAACCGGCACACTAACTTGATCTTAACAAGGTAGGTAAAGGGTGACTTAATGTTTATCATAGTATCGGTGGAGCGTGTGTGGTTAACCGGCACATCGATTGAGGGGTTAACATTAAGGGTACCAAGTGATTTGCATGGTTACTTCACACCTCGTTTTGTGATCCTCGGCATCCCAGTCACAAAACATGGAGGGCACACTCGAGATTGAAACATGCCTTTGAAAAGTTCATTGAATCTCAAAAGAATCTAGGAGTTTCTAAGAACCAAATTAAATATTTTTTAATATTCCATCTTTGGTGGAAATTGGTGAATCGTCATTCACCTACCTTTCAAATATGTTATTACTTAGATTACAACATACCTCTTCTAAGTATAATATATTGTGATTGGGTCCTAGCCTTAATACTACATTTGGGTGTTTTATTAAGGACTATCTCTATATCTAAGCTAATCCTTTCTTTCTTCTTTTTCCAGATGTCTGCAAACATCGTTGCTTCTGGCTCTAATCCTAGTGGCTCCTTTTCTCTTATGAACTTGTGTGGGAAAGTCACTTTTGATGGATCCAACTTTAATGAATGGATCAGAAACATCAGAATGATTACTCTCTACGAGGACAAGGAATATGTCCTCGATAAGAAGCTTAAGGAGATTGATGAGACAGTTGCTATTCCTCAAGAGATCGCTGATGTTAGGGCACATGAAAGGGATGCCACCAAAGTGGCATGCATCATGATGGCCACTATGACCGCGGATCTCCAAAAATCCTATGAAGATTTCTACCCCTTTGAGATGCACCAAGACTTGATGGAAAGATACCATCAAAGTGCTCGTCAAGAGAGGTATGAAATCATCTCCTCCATGATAACAACTCGCATGAAGGATGGTGAACCCATCATGGGCTACATGCAGAAAATGCAAAGATTTGTGGACCGTTTGCTGAAGCTTAATGTGAACTTTCCCGAGGATCTTGCAATAGATATCATTTTGCATTCCTTACCTTCATGTTATGATCAATTCCGCATGACATACCACATGAACAAGGAAGAGGTCACACTCAACAAACTTCAAGGACTCTTAAAGACCGCGGAAAGTGGTCTTAAGGGTAAGGCGATTGTTACTTCTACTCCTATCAACTCCGCCCCTGTCTTGGCAATCGGGAAATGGAAGGGTAAGAAAAGGAAGAGCCCCTCAAAAGGTACCAAGGCTAAGACCCTTGAAGGCTCCTCTTCTGGAACCAAGAAAGGTTTTGTCACTCCTTCGTCTGACCCAAAAGAGGCTGAATGCTTCTATTGTCATGAAAAATCACATTGGAAGCGGAACTGCCCAAAGTACCAGCAAGATGTGAAGGATGGGAAAGTCAAACCCAACCATGCAGGTATTTACACTATCTTATCTAATAACTCACCCCATTCTAACTCATGGGTCCTTGATACCGGATGTGGTATTCATATTTGTTGTGACTTGTAGGGACTAAGAAGAAGTGAGAATGTGGAGCAAGGAAGAATAAACTTAATCATGGGGAATAGGAAAGTTACACCTGTCACCAAGATTGGAGTTTATACTTTATCGCTAAGTAGTGGGTTTAATTTAGATTTGAATAAATGTTGTTACTCGCCAGAAATGGCAAGAAATATTATTTCCTTTCATGCATTGTATAAACAAGGTTTTACCTTTTCATTTAATAATGAAGTTGGTTCTGTTGATGCTTTCTTTAATAATGTTCTTTATTTTAAAGCATTACCTTGTGATGGTGTGTATGAAACTGTGTCTGTTGTAGCTAACTTAGGAAATAATATGATGTGTATTGATTCTATTAATAATAATAATAACTTGGATAAAGCATCATTATGGCATTGTCGTCTTGGACATATAAGCAAGAAACGCATAGGCCAACTCCAAAAGGATGGAATCTTGGAGTCATTTGACCTAAAGTCAGATGATAGTTGCGAATCATGCTTACTTGGAAAAATGACAAAGTCACCCTTCACAGGTTCTTGTGAGAGGGGTGAAGGTTTGTTGGACCTTGTACACACGGATGTGTGTGGACCATTCAAACATGCCACAAGGGATGCTAATCGTTATTATTTGACTTTTACTGATGATTACAGTAGATATGGATATGTCTACTTAATCAAGCATAAGTCAGAGACTTTTGAAAGGTTTAAGGAATTTAAACAGGAAGTTGAGAATCAATTGGGCAGGAACATTAAGATGCTTCGATCCGATCGAGGTGGTGAGTATCTTAGTTCAGAGTTCCTCGACTATCTTAGGGAATGTGGGATTGTCTCACAATTGACACCTCCCAGGACACCACAATTGAATGGTGTAGCTGAGAGGCGTAATCAAACCTTGTTGGATATGGTTCGTTCTATGATGAGTCGAACTTTGCTACCAATCTCATTTTGGGGGTATGCCTTAGAGACTGCCGCCCATATCCTTAACCTAGTCCCTACAAAGAAAGTTGCCAAAACTCCTCACGAGATGTGGACTGGTAAAGTACCCAAACTAGACCACATCAAGATTTGGGGTTGTGAAGCTTTCATGAGACGTGAGACTCATCATAAGCTTGAACCCCGAAGTGAGAGGTGTATTTTCATCGGCTACCCACAAAGATCCTTTGGTTACCTCTTCTACAGACCTAGTGATAATGTGGTCTTTGTAGCAAGAAGAAGAGTCTTTCGTGAGAGAGAATTCATAAGCCAAGGAGACAGTGGGAGGCAAATTGACCTTGAAGAACTTCAAGAGTCAAGTGGTGAAGGAACTTCAAACCCAAGCCCTCAACTTGAGGAGGAAACTCCTATTGAGCCAATTGACGAGTCTGTACCTCTGAGGCGTTCCACGAGAGTTAGGAATGCACCTGAGCACTACTATGGTTTTCATATTACTGCGGAAGGTGAGACACTTATTAGTGATGAGACACTAGTAGGTCTGGATGAACCTAACAGTTACGCGGAAGCCATGGCAGGCCCCGAGTCTACGAAATAGAAAGAGGCTATGGATAGCGAGATACAATCCATGTATGACAATCAAGTATGGAACTTGGTTGAGAATGTACCAGGTCGTAAGACTGTAGGGTGCAAATGGGTCTTCAAGAAGAAGACCGACATGGATGGTAAT
Source organism: Lactuca sativa (assembly GCF_002870075.4). Classification (NCBI taxonomy): domain Eukaryota; kingdom Viridiplantae; phylum Streptophyta; class Magnoliopsida; order Asterales; family Asteraceae; genus Lactuca; species Lactuca sativa. Next base: position 308,995,285 of record NC_056627.2, on the reverse strand, counting down.
GTACACACTTATAAGGCTCGACTGGTTGCAAAGGGTTTCTCTCAAATTCCTGGGATGGATTATGATGAGACCTTTTCTCCAGTAGCCAAGATTAAGTCTATTAGGGTTATGTTAGCCATAGCTGCATTTCATGAATATGAAATTTGGCAAATGGATGTCAAAACCGCTTTCCTTAATGGAAAGTTGACTGAAGATGTTTACATGAGTCAGCCAGAAGGTTTTGTCAGCAACGAGTACCCTAATAGAGTGTGTAAGCTTGAGAAATCCATTTATGGATTAAAGCAAGCACCTCGCAGATGGAATCTTTGCTTTGATGAAAAGGTCAAGGAATTTGGCTTTTCTAGGAGTGAAGATGAATTTTGTGTTTATGTCAAGGCTAGTGGGAGTATAGTTAGCTTTTTAGTATTGTATGTGGATGACATACTACTTATAAGTCCTGGCTTGGGAAGTGTTTCTCTATGAAGGACCTAGGAGAAGCTGCCTATATTCTAGGGATAAGGATCATGAGAGACCGGAGTAAGAGACTAATTGGACTTAGTCAAAGTACCTACTTGGATAAGGTGTTGAAGAGATTCAGCATGCAAAACTCCAAGAAAGGAGAGTTACCTATCTAGAATAACGCCAGACTGAGTAAGACACAAAGCCCTAGTATTGAGGCTGAGATAGCAGAAATGAGTCGAGTACCTTATGCTTCGGCAGTAGGCTCGATCATGTATGCTATGACTTGTACTCGACCTGATGTAGCCTTTGCCTTGAGCATGGTTAGCGGGTATCAGGGGAACCCTGGCAAGGCTCACTGGATTGCGGTAAAGAATATCCTCAAGTACCTACGGAGGACTAAGGACTGGGTCCTTACCCTCAGTGGGAGTGATGACTTGAGAGTTGTAGGGTATTGTGATGCTGGCTTCCAGACTGATAGGGATAATTTCCGCTCTCAGTCGGGCTGGGTCTTCACCCTAAACGGAGGAGCAATCACTTGGAAGAGTTCCAAGCAGGAGACAGTGGCTGATTCTACTTGTGAATCAGAGTATATAGTAGCAAGCGAGGCAGCAAAGGAGGTTGTTTGGCTGAAGAACTTCATAGGAGACCTTGGAGTAGTACCAGCTATAAAGGAGCCTATGGAAATTTTCTGTGATACTGAAAGTGTTGTTGCCTTAGCCAAGGAACCAATGGATCACAGGAGATCCAGACACATCGACAGAAAATATCACTTTATCAGACATCGCATAGAAGAAGGAATCCTCGTGGCAAAGAGAGTATCATCGGATGAGAACCTAGCAGATCCCCTCACGAAGGGACTGAGTAGGGTTAAGCATCTCCAGCATGCTCGTAGCATAGGGCTGAAGGATGATATTAGTTTTAGTAGTTAGATAATTTTGAAATTTGTAAAGTGTAATTGACATTTGATGATGAATAAAAGTTGTGTTTATTTATGAGTAAAGTGTTGCTATCTCTTGTCAATCGTTTACTATAATTTCTTTTGCATGTTTTGACTTCCAGAATATTATGTTCAGTTTTACATTTTATTCAAATTTTCCACAGTCGGTCATATGTTGGAAGCAGATATGAAGTAAGACTGTCATGAAGTTGGTTGTAGGTGTCAAGAAATAAGACAACACTTCATGAGTACTCATAAGTTCTTAGTATTGGAGTCAACCCACGCTCACTGGAATCACTTCATGGAATTTTATCTCGAGTGATCGTGAGACGGTAATATCATATAAGTCTTCAAACCTAGAGATATGCTTTGTTGCCTATGAATTGGTTATGCAATGATTGTACGAAAACGCATTGGTAACTCGATGTTATAAAACGTGCTTTTGTGTATGATTCAACTAGTAGTAGAACAAACATATGACTCGAAGTTTATCTGTTCCTTCTGGATTAGAAGCTGATATCTGGGCCCCTCGATGATTTTTTTTGACCTATGTACCGGGCCCGGTCAGAACCTAATTGATGTGTTCAATTTAGTTCTTTGTCAAATAAATCAGAAATCGGGAAACAAATTGCTGGACAATAAGTAAGACATTGTTCCATGTAATTGTCCGGCTGATATCTAGAACAGAGGATTATATGGTCACTTATCTTAAATGGCGTATCAACATCTTCTCAGTTCCGAGAGACCTTGAAAGAGCTACGATTGCCGATCGGTTCCAGAAGTATTGCAGTTATAGTTAGTAGACTTATCCAAGTGGGAGACTGTTGGACAAGGTGTCTAAGTCCATAACTATTTATAGTATGTACTTGACCCAACCCGGCATGGTCCATTTGGGTTGCATGGCACCATGCAATTGGATAAACTAAATGAGAGATATAACACATATGGTTTATTAATATATTATAAGTTCTAATAGATTAATAATATTATTTAATTAGTTTTGATCAAGAATTAATTTAGAATTAATTAAGTGATCAAAAAGATAACTAATTAAATATATGGGTAGATTATATAAATCTGCCATATCTTATATAGTGGGCTAAAAGGCTCCATGGATTATCAAGTTGGGTTCCACCCATAGGATGCTCCATGGATGCTCTATAGAGTTAACCCATGGATTGAGAAATGAAGAGTCATGTTACATTAGGGTTTTACCTAATGCAACACACTATATAAGGACCATGTCTCTCCCCAAAATCGGCTACACTAGGGAAAACAAGAGGGCTTGGCCGATTTTGAGTGTGTTAGAGTATTCTCTCCAGTTTATACTTTGCATTTGGTGCTGTGTGAAGCATTTGAGGCATCACACTTGAGGTGCTAGGCTCACAAGGTTTCAAGGAACACTTTCATCAACAAGGTATGTAGTTCTATCTTTTATATAAAGAAAAATTGTTCCCCATGTATGCTAGATAGGTTCATAACCTTGGAAAAACAACTTTGCATGATTATTAGACAAACATAGATCCAAGTTTATTAGGGTTGCATGTACACTTAGGATGTGTTAGAATGCTCAAAACCCATAACCTTCATAGCGAAGAACTTCCCAAGCCATGACTTAACCTCCTGCAGAGTTGGGACGTCGTTTCCTATGATCAGTATGTCGTCCACATACAAAATGAGACAACTAACTATACTCCCACTGGATTTGGCATATACATAGGACTCATCCTTACTTCTCGAAAAACCAAACTCTTTTACTTTCTCATCGAAACAAAGATTCTATATGCGAGACGCTTGTTTTAATCCATAAATGGATTTCTCAAGCTTACACACTCTATTAGGTTGTTTTGCATTGACAAAACCCTTTGGCTGACTCATATAAACATCCTCAGCCAACTTCCCATTAAGGAAAGCAGTTTTGACATCCATCTGCCATATTTCATAATCATGAAACGCAACTATGGCTAGCATAACCCTTATAGATTTAATCTTCGCAACTGGCGAGAAGGTATCATCATAGTCAACTATGGGAGTTTGAGTAAAGCCCTTCGCAACCAATCGCGCCTTATACTTGTGTAATTTCCCATCAATGTTGGTCTTATTCTTGAATATCCACTTGCACCTGACCGTCTTACGACCCGGTACATTGTCAACCAAGTTCCAAACTTGATTGTCATACATGGACTGAATCTCGCTGTCCATAGCCTCTTTCCATTTCCTAGACTCCGGGCCTGCCATGGCTTCCTTGTAGTTGTTAGGTTCATCCAAATTTATCAGTGTACTATCACTAATAAACGTATTACCCTCAGCAGTTATATGGAATATATATATAATACTGGTGGAACACTAACTCTATTGGAACGTCTAAGAGGTAAGGACTCGTCAATCGGTTCAACAGGAGTTTCCTCCTCGGGTTGAGCGCCAGTGTTAGAGGTTCCTTCATCATTTGATTATTGAAGCTCTTCAAGATCAGTTTGCCTCCCATTGTCCTCTTGGCATATTAGTTCTAACTCTCAGAAAACCCCTCTTCTCGCAACGAAGGCAACATTGTCGCTCGGTCTATAGAAGAGATATCCAAAGGAATTTTGCGGATAGCTGATGAAAATACACCGCTCACTATGAGGTTCAACCTTGTCGTGAGTCTCTCGTCTTATGAAATCCTCGCAACCCCAAACCTTAATATGTGCCAACGAGGTAGCTTTCCTTGTCCACATCTCGTGAGTTGTTTTGGCAACCTTCTTAGTTGGGACTAGATTAAGGATATGGGCGACAGTCTCTAAGGCATACCCCCAAAATGAGATAGGTAACGAAGCCCGACTCATCATGGAAAGAACCATTTCCAACAAGGTTCAATTGCGCCTCTTAGCCACAACATTCAACTGCGGTGTCCTAGACAACGTCAATTGCAAAACAATTCTGCATTCCTTGAGGTAGTCGTGGAATTCCATACTAAGGTACTCACCACCTCGATCGGATCGGAGCATCTTAATTTTCCTGCCCAGCTAATTCTCTACTTCTTTCTTAAACTCTTTGAACTTTTCAAAGGTTTCTGACTTGTGCTTGATTAAGTAGATATACCCATATCAGTTATAATCATTGGTGAAAGTCACATAGAAGCGGTTCACATCCCTTATGGTGGAACTAAAGGGCCCACATACATTGGTATGTATGAGATTTAATAAACCCTCACCCCTATCATAAGTCCTATTGAAGGGTGACTTGATCATCTTTCCAAGTAAATAAGTCTCGCACGTGTCATCGTCTCTAAGGTCGAATGACTCCAACACTCCATCCTTTTGGAGTTAGGCTATACGCTTCTTGTTGACATATCCAATGCAACACATCATTTCCTAAGTTGTATACAACCATCACAATATCATATATTCCATTACAAGGCAGTGCTTCAAAAAATAAAATACCATTAAAGAAAGAATTAATAGAACCATTTTCATTATTAAACAAAAATCTAAAACCTTGTTTATACAAACCATGTCAAGAAATAATGTTTCGTGTCATTTCTGACGAGTAGCAACAATTATTAAAATCTAAACCTATCCCACTACTAAGCACTAAATAGTAAACTCCAATCTTGGTGACAGGCGAAGCTTTCCTATTCCCCATGATCAAGTTTATCTTCACATGTTCCACATCCCTACTTCTTCTTAGACCCTGCAAAGCAGAACAAAGGTGAAAACCACATTCTGTATCGAGGACCCAAGACATAGCATGTGATGAGTTATTAGATTAAATAGTATAAATACCTGTGAAGGTGGGCTTTATCTTCCCATCCTTGATGTCCTGCAGGTACTTCGGGCAACTTCGTTTCCAATGCCCTTTCTCGTGGCAGTAGTAGCACTCTGCTTCCTTCGGGTTGGAAGAAGGAGAAACATGACCAACTTTGGTTCCACTAGAAGAGGTACCATTGTGAGACCTTCCCTTGTGGCTCTTCAAAGGAGCCTTCATCTTCTTTCCCTTTCCTTGCCCAATCGCCAAGACATGGGCAGCAGTAGTAAGAGTAGATGCAATAGATTTGCCTTTCAGACTACTCTTAGCAGTCCTTAGCAGGTCTTGAAGCTTGCTTAGAGTGACCTCCTCATTGTTCATGTGGTAGGTCATATGAAACTGGTCATAGCAAGGAGCTAAGGAGTGTAGAATAATATCTATGGCCAGCTCCTCATCGAAGTTAACATTTAACTTCTATAAGCGGTCCATGTGACATCCCCAATTTCACGGCCAGAAAAGACCGATTTGTTTATGCTTTGTTTTTAAAATCAGAGTGATCGTTTAAAGAAAACGGTTGCGGAATTTGTTCCCAAAATAAAATATGATAACCATTTTATCAAAACATTTCTCGAAAAGTATGTAATTTTATTAAATAATAAAACCTAGGGATGTCATGTTCGTTACAGACCAAAAGCATAAACAATATAAAATAGACCTTACAATAGTTATTCAACTACTGATCTATAATCCAAAATCTCTCATCAAGTCCGCCGACTTATACTCTTGTGTCATTACCTGTAATGAAAAGAAAACTGAGTGGGTCAGGCTTGGGAGCCTGGTGAGCATATAGGGTTTTCAACCCACAATAATACATTTGTTATATTCAATTATCAAACAATCAACCCAAATACCCATCCCCATTATCTTCTTAAGGTTTCACCCTAAGAACCAGCTATCCTTCATTCACTTATTCCTAAGGGATCGGCACGAAATCCATTGCTGCCAAAGTTTATCTATCGAGTACTAAATCCATAGTTATCAGACGCTAACTCCATAGTCGTCGGGGTTCACTCAAGCGGCGCTAACTCCATAATCACCAAGGTTCACTTAACAAGCGCTAACTCCATAGTCGCCAAGGTTTACTTAACAAGCGCTAACTCCATAGTCGCCAAGGTTCATCAAATAGGCACGAAGTCACATCGTCGCCAAGGTCTATACAATAGGTGCTAACTCCATAGTCACCAAGGTTTATACAAAAGGCGCTAACTCCATAGTCACCAAGGTTTACCTAATAATAGGCGCTAACTCCATAGTCACCAAGGTTTATACAATAGGCGCTAACTCCATAGTCACCAACTATCCCATCTACCCTTGTTCTACCCAAAAATTTTGTAGATATAAATACTTACACAGTTTAAATCATTTAACACCTGTATAAAACTCCAATTTCCATGTCCATCTCAAATAGACAAATAACATATAAACACGTAGCATGTATTTCATAGCAAAGTGTTGGAGCCTCGGAGTACGCGGGGCGTACTGCAGTACGCAGCGCGTACTGCTTCCGAAATCGTCACTGCATGCGTCATCCGAAGTGTCGACACTATCGGAGTACGCGGTAGCGTACTCACGTACGCGGGGCGTACGTCGGATCGGACTGGTGACTCCCCCCTTCGGATAATGCCGGATTTTTGATTTAAAAATAAATACAATTTATTTATCAAACTTCGGAAATTCATATCTTCTTCATACGAACTCCGTTTTCGACGTTCTTTATATCCACGGAAAGGTGAGACCACGCTCTACGACTTCCGTTTAGACTCTGTCGGCTAATTTTGATTTTATTTTTATTATTTATTTTTAATAGGCCGCGACAGAAACTTTCGTTATAAATTCATAACTTCTTCGTTTGACGTCCGTTCTCGCCTAACTTTTTATCGCTTCGATACCAACAATGAGATATTCGATTCTCATTTAGATTGCTTCGGCTAAATACCACTCTAACGTAAATTCACTTTTTACGTTGCATTGCGTCGTGCTGGTTCTGTCGCGAAACTTCGACAGGTCATAACTTCTTTGTTATAACTCGGATTTTGGCGTTCTTTATATGCACGGAAACCTTGTAACATATACTACAACTTAGTTAGGATTATTCATCCTAAATAATCTTCTATCAAAAAGTCATTTTTGACTCTTATTGTCTCTAAATTGACTAGCCCTGATCTACGGGCGTTACAATTATCTCCCCCTTAGGATGATTACGTCCCGGAATCATCAACGAAATAGGATTCGCATACTGACTCCATAAGTTATCTCTCCATTCTAAGTAATAACCCTGATGGGTCGTGTCCCGATGACCTCTCATCATAGTCGGACTCAATTGATATGACCCCTAGGGTCGGAATAACAACTATCTTACTAGTCATTACCGAAACAATGGTAATGACATACTTGAATAAAACGGAATCAATTACTAGCTTCTTGATAACCTTGTGACTTCCCCTGATCCAAGCGTGAGTCCTGTGCTTCCGGTAGTATAGATCTCTACTACCATTCACACCTACTCATACTCGTCCCAAGTATTGTCTCGCAGTTAACCAAGGTTAACCAAGTCACCATACATAAATCATATAATCAACACATCATATAACAAAACAAGGATTTATATAATTCTTGAAACTATTACACAAAAGTTAAAGTTCACCATATACTACGCCTCTAACAGGCTATGCTTCCTGATACAGACTTTACCGACTTTATATATTAATATGAAGTCTTCATCCTTTAACCCTCCCATCCCTTTCTGCTTCGTTGAGGAACATGTTGAATGCCCTTGGCTGTGGAGGTGTGTTTTTCTGTGGGCACTCTTTAGAAATATGACCTTCTTCATTACACCTATAGCACATCTTCTTGTTAGGTGCGCACTTGTTGGCATAGTGCCCTGTCTTCCCACATTTGTAGCAAGTCATCTCCTCGCTACATTTCCCGAAGTGTTTCTTCTTACACTTCTCACACCACTTAGCCTCATCTCTTCCCCCAGGTTTCGAGAATTTACTTTCTTTGTCGATTATTGAAGATCCTTCATGCTTCCTTTTCTCTCCAACTTCAGCCCTTTCCAGACCCTTTTCTTTTATTTGGGTCTCAACATTTTTGGCTGCCCAGATGGCGGCTTTCAGAGTGGTTGCTTGTTTGACTATCGGACCAAAATCCGCTGGCAATCCATTGGCAAACTTGTTGACCTTGGAAAGTTCAGTCGGAATTAGGTATGGAATAAGCTTCATCTTCTCCGTAAAGCTCGTAGCGTATTCAGTAACGCTCAATTTTCCTTTCTTCAGATTCTGGAACTCATTGTTGATTTCCAGAAGATCCTGCTCAGAGCAGTATTGCATTTTCATTTGCTCCACGAACTCTTCCCAAGACATCTTGCTAGCTTCCCCCTTGGGCATTGAACCGGCCAGTAACTTCCACCAGCTCAATACTCCAGATTTTAACAGAGGGATTGCAAGAGCGGTCTTCTGTCTGTTGCTACACTCGCAACTTTCAAACATTGTCTCCATTTTGGAGATCCAGTCCATGACTTGCACCGGTGTCGGGCTCCCAGAAAGACATGGTGGTTTGGATGCCATGAAATCCTTGTACTTGCATCCACGTCCATCATTTCCTCTATCCTGGTTGTTTTGGCGAAGTATTGGTGGGTTGGCTTGACCAACGGTCCCACTATAGTTTCCTCCTTCAGACTGCCCTCCATTTACTTCGGGCTCTTCAACTCGAATTGACAATTCCTCGCGATTTTGTCTGATCAGACGTCTAGTTTCTTCCATCTGATTATTCAACATTGCCTGGATCATCACTTGAACTCCGGCCATTGTCATTGGTTCAGGCGCTGCTGCCACAACAGGTATTTGTTCAATTACTGGCACTTGATTCCTGTTCTCATCAGCATTTCCAACTCCACTCCTCGTTCTCACCATTTTTGATCTATACACCGAATATGGTGAAATTAGATCCTTAATCACGATAGATATACAAATCATCCTTATCACTCCGAAACGTTTATATGCTAGTTCTAATATCGTAGACGTACGCTTAGAATCCTATACACATAAGGTTTCCAGATCCAGTCGGCAACAGACCATAGATCCGAACAAATAATGTCATATATGGCAAACATATAACAATTAGCACATAATAGCATTTTAGGCAATTTTCCTAAGATATAATAGTGCTCGTGTCTTAAAATATGGTAGACACTCATCTCACAATCATCGCTTAGCATTCTAAGTTTAAGTCTAGAAATCCTACAAATTCCTAGTTCGCTTAAACTAATGCTCTGATACCAACTGTGACATCCCCAATTTCACGGCCAGAAAAGACCGATTTGTTTATGCTTTGTTTTTAAAATCAGAGTGATCGTTTAAAGAAAACGGTTGCGGAATTTGTTCCCAAAATAAAATATGATAACCATTTTATCAAAACATTTCTCGAAAAGTATGTATTTTTATTAAATAATAAAACCTAGGGATGTCATGTTCGTTACAGACCAAAAGCATAAACAATATAAAATAGACCTTACAATAGTTATTCAACTACTGATCTATAATCCAAAATCTCTCATCAAGTCCGCCGACTTATACTCTTGTGTCATTACCTGTAATGAAAAGAAAACTGAGTGGGTCAGGCTTGGGAGCCTGGTGAGCATATAGGGTTTTCAACCCACAATAATACATTTGTTATATTCAATTATCAAACAATCAACCCAAATACCCATCCCCATTATCTTCTTAAGGTTTCACCCTAAGAACCAGCTATCCTTCATTCACTTATTCCTAAGGGATCGGCACGAAATCCATTGCTGCCAAAGTTTATCTATCGAGTACTAAATCCATAGTTATCAGACGCTAACTCCATAGTCGTCGGGGTTCACTCAAGCGGCGCTAACTCCATAATCACCAAGGTTCACTTAACAAGCGCTAACTCCATAGTCGCCAAGGTTTACTTAACAAGCGCTAACTCCATAGTCGCCAAGGTTCATCAAATAGGCACGAAGTCACATCGTCGCCAAGGTCTATACAATAGGTGCTAACTCCATAGTCACCAAGGTTTATACAAAAGGCGCTAACTCCATAGTCACCAAGGTTTACCTAATAATAGGCGCTAACTCCATAGTCACCAAGGTTTATACAATAGGCGCTAACTCCATAGTCACCAACTATCCCATCTACCCTTGTTCTACCCAAAAATTTTGTAGATATAAATACTTACACAGTTTAAATCATTTAACACCTGTATAAAACTCCAATTTCCATGTCCATCTCAAATAGACAAATAACATATAAACACGTAGCACGTATTTCATAGCAAATACTTCATATTGATGTGTTAGAAGAAGGCAACTACACACTCACACATATAAACAACAATATACTTAATACACTCAAACCATACTTGTATTATTATCGTGTTTATGAAAGGTAGTATACACTCACTTGATCTGAAGATGATCGGACAGCACTACGACTTGCAGAAGTAGTAATCCACCGCAGATCTGGAAGATCTCCACAAAAATCGAACTTCTCGCGGGCAGAGCTTCGGCTCGGGAACCGCACTTCTCGGGATCTTCGGGATCTCGGGACTTGCCTCGGGGCTAGAGAATAATACCGGGGCGTCGGGGTATTTCTGGCACGCAAAACGATGCAAAACGGGAGAGAGAAGAGAAGAAATGAACAAAACTCTCGGCTGCCTTCGGATCCCTTATATAGAGGCTGGAGCCTCGGAGTACGCGGGGCGTACTGCAGTACGCAGCGCGTACTGCTTCCGAAATCGTCACTGCATGCGTCATCCGAAGTGTCGACACTATCGGAGTACGCGGTAGCGTACTCACGTACGCGGGGCGTACGTCGGATTGGACTGGTGACTCCCCCCTTCGGATAATGCCGGATTTTTGATTTAAACATAAATACAATTTATTTATCAAACTTCGGAAATTCATATCTTCTTCATACGAACTCCGTTTTCGACGTTCTTTATATCCACGGAAAGGTGAGACCACGCTCTACGACTTTTGTTTAGACTCTGTCGGCTAATTTTGATTTTATTTTTATTATTTATTTTTAATAGGCCGCGACAGAAACTTTCGTTATAAATTCATAACTTCTTCGTTTGACGTCCGTTCTCGCCTAACTTTTTATCGCTTCGATACCAACAATGAGATCTTCGATTCTCATTTAGATTGCTTCGGCTAAATACCGCTCTAACGTAAATTCACTTTTTACGTTGCATTGCGTCGTGCTGGTTCTGTCGCGAAACTTCGACAGGTCATAACTTCTTTGTTATAACTCGGATTTTGGCGTTCTTTATATGCACGGAAACCTTGTAACATATACTACAACTTAGTTAGGATTATTCATCCTAAATAATCTTCTATCAAAAAGTCATTTTTGACTCTTATTGTCTCTAAATTGACTAGCCCTGATCTACGGGCGTTACAGTCCATGTATCTCTGCATTTTCTACAAATGGTCGTTGATGGACTCTCCATCCTTCATTTTGGTAGCGATCATCGCAGCTATGATCTCATACCGTTCATGCCTAGCACTTTGATGGTACATTTCCATCAAATCTTGGTGCATCTCGTATGGATAGTACTCCTCGTAGGACTTTTGGAGTTTCGCAGTCATCGTTATGAGCATGATGCGATGAACCTTCGTTGCATCTCGCTCATGAGTTTCGTAAGCAGCGATTTCTTCGGGAGTGGCAGTGTTCACATTGACCTCTTTCAGCTCCTTGTTGAGAACATACTCTTTGTCCTCGTAACAGGTGACTATGAGAATGTTGCGGATCCAATAATTGAAGTTGGACCCATCGAATATCACCCTCCCACACAAGTTCATGAGTGAGAATGAGTCGGAATGGGTCGAGCCAGAAGCGTTGTTGTTGTTCAAAGTAGACATATGAAAAGGAAGAAAGTTTAGATTAGATAAGAATCCCCAATTAAACACCCAAATGAGAAATTAAGGCTAGGACCCAACACAATTATTTACAATTCAGAAGAGGGATGTCGTAATCTAACTGCAAATAATTTGAAGGTAGGTAAATGACGATTTACCAATTTCCACCATGAAAAACGAAAAAGACAATTAAGTTTTAAATGAGTTGAAATTTCTAGATCTTTTGAGATTCATTGAACTTTTCAATGACATGTTTAAATCTCGATATGCCCTTCAAGTTTGTAACTGGGATACCGAGGATCACAAACAAGATGTGAATAAACATGCAAATGTACTTGGTGGTCTCGATGTCATCTACCACCTAATCAATGTGCCGGTTAACCACACACAATCCATTAATCTATGATAAACATCGAGCCACCCTTTACCACCATTTCTAGTCCAAATTAGTGTGTCGGTTATACACGCACGCTCCACTAACGACTTGGCAGGGTGCAAAGTGTAATTTCATGGAATAGCATCATTTCACATTTTTCCTAAATTAACTAAGATTGGGAATTAAAAAAAAACTTTAGTTACTTTATTAATCATTATACTTTTAACGAGGAATTAGTTTCCCTATCCTACCCATTCGGCTAACGACCCTCCACCAATGAAGGAAGGGATAGGTGAGAGTGGACACCCATTAAACTGTCATTTTATATGCAACAACCTTATACCCCCTTATAGATCGGCTTCGTGAATGAGACTTACTAACGGTAAGACTAGCTTAATCTTATACACATATGTAATTATTAATCTTATAATATTATTATAGTATAAGGGTTGAATTTTAAACTTGTAAAATTCTAGGGTTTGAAATTTAAATATTTCAAATTAAAACTTTTAATTAAAATTTAAATCCCAAAACTTGAGGGCAAGTTTTGAAACTTTTCAAAACATCTTTTAGATCAAATTTGAAAAATAATTAATTAATCATATTATTAATATTTATCACATAATTTGACCTAATCTATTTTCTTGACATGATAATTCAAATCAAAATACAAATAATTAATCTTTATCATATAAAACAAGTAATTATCTTATTTATGACAATTATCTTTGAACTGCATTAGGATAATCCATACCTTATTGTAAAACTCGGATTTTAACAGCCGAAAACGTTTTTGGTAATTATCCTAATTCAATTTCAGTCAAAATCCTGAAAAATCAGCCAACGGACTGCCCTACTCGCCAAGTCAGAGAATATACTCGTCAAGTTGCCCTGACTCGTCGAGTTCATCAAGTGACTTGACGAGTTCATCAGGCAGAAGCATGTTTTTTTGATTTTCAGCTTTGAACAATTTTAACAATGCATCAAATACAAAAGAAAAACAACGTAGCCTCTGATACCACTGTTGGGTTATAAGCAAAACATCATTCCTATGGTGCACATGCAAACCCTAAAGCTTTGGATCTAGGTTTTTATATTTATACATTCAATAATCATCCAAAGCTCTCAAACCCTAAACTAGCATACAACAAAATCGAAATAAACATAAATAAACTAGTAAGAATGTTACCTTTGATTCTTGCTCGAAGATCCTTGAGCTTTTGAGAAACCTAGCACCTCAAATGTGATGCCTCTAATGAATCACAAACACCAAAAGCAATTGGATGATCTTGGAGAGAGGGGAAGGCTAAAATCGGCTCTTGGAATCCTTCTAGGGTTTCTGGTAGCCGAATTCCAATACCCAAGGGTCCTTTATATAGCTACAAAGTTAGGGTTTCAGTCAAAGACCTAATTAGGTTGCTTAGGCTGTAAGCAGCCTACAAGATCCTTCTAGAATCCCTAGCTTGGACGATTTCTATATGGGCTCCCATATAAAATTGTCCATCCTTTTCTTAAGGGATCCACAACCCATATTACAACTATCTTATAATTACAATATTAGTCCCTTTAATTTAATTAACCTCTTTTGACCACAAAATTAATTCTAGATTAATTCTTGACCAATGTTAATTAATTAATATGATTTCTCCTTTAATATATTACTCATATAATATATTAATAAACCATAATAACCTCTTTCTCCATTATTCATCCAGTCAAGTTGCTTTGGTGAAGGCAACCCAAAAGGACCATGCTACAACCGGGTCAAGTATATACCAAAAACAGTTATGGACTTAGACACCTAATCCAACACTTATCTCGGATGTTGTTGAGCGATGCAAGGCCGGGAGACCTTGGTCGAGTTAGTTTGGAAGTCTTGCATAACATGATTGTTAGCGGGGAAGTTCAGTTGCCTGAGGGCTGTTCGCGATTTCAAGACTTGGAGGTCCTGCTCTGAAAAGTGAATTATTCTCTAGCGAATTAATGATGATTGTGAGAAATTGTCATCGTCTGGTTGCTTATTCCTTGTAAGATTTGTAGAAGTATTGGGAGGCGATCGATTGTGTTCAGGTGTTGCAGTAGTTGTGCCTCTGGCCACTGGAGTTTTTGCTAAATTTAGCTTAAGAGCCCGAATTTGGATTTTGAATATTATGGGTGTGGGTTTTGGCTTTCAGGCAATACCAGACTGCGTTAGAGGAGCTGGGTGGGAAGGGCCCCAAAGGGTAATTTCTAGAATGGGAGCAAGAAGAGATTTTAAGGACGAAATCGAATTTAAGTGGGGGAGAATTGTAACACCCGATCCGAAAAGGTACATATTAAATCTTAAATTTTAAAGGAGTGGCATTTTGGTCCATATACCGTGCGTACTCAGAGTGTACGCATGACGTACTCAAGCATGAAGAAGTCAGACCTTGCACGCATATGCTCGGCGTACTCCTTAGGTACGCAGGGCATGATGTTTAGACCAAAACCCTAGTTTTGAGGGTTTTGCACCCTATATAATATCCTTATGACCCCATTGTCTTCACCCTCATCAGCCTCCATATGAAAATCGGCCATTTAGCTACCCCTAAGTAAGAAGAGTGCATCTTTGAGCTCATTTGAGTGCTTGGTGGTGTTGTTAAAGAATAAGAAAGTGGTGGAAGAACATTGGAGCTTGGAAGAAGCTTAAATCTGGGATTTTCACCTTGCTAGCAACCTTTTGGAGGTAAAAAGCTCCTAGCCTGATCATCTTTTCTTATGGATCTAGTTATCTCTTCATTAGGGCATTTTTGGTTTTAACCTTTGTGATTTTTCAGCATGGCATGCTCTTAACCAAATAATTCATCCTTTCAGACCCAAGGAAGGGTCTTGAGTCATAAAAATGAAGTCTTGATGCTTAGATCTTCCCCATGCATGCTCTAGGATGGTATTTAGGTGTTAAGAGGATAAGTTTGTTGGTATTAAGCACTTAATGGGCATGCAAAGTCATAAAGTTGGAAACTTTATGACTCTCAGTTGTATTTTGACCTTAGATATGCATTTGGAACGTGAGAGCTTAACGCATTAAGCTCTTATTTAGGGAAAAGGACTTTGGCACATACGCCACGTGTAACCCAATGTATGCCGCATGTACGTGGTCAACCGCCCAATCCCAGTCAAGGCTTTGGTACTCCCAACGTAGGAGCTGAGTACACCCCTTGTACTCAACTGAGTGGACCAATTTGACTCGTTGACCTTAATTGTTAACCAGAGTTTTAACCAAGATGGACATAGGGGTATTTTGAGCTATTAATTGAGATTTGGTCATTGGTTTTGGTTAGGTGATCGCAGAGTCAATTTTTCGGAGCAAGGATTTATTCAGCTGACATTTCCAGTTAAGAGGTGAGTTTCGCCTCACTGTACCGTAGGTTGAAGGCACCAATGTCGGCCCACTAGTTTTGGTTATCTGTTAGTAGAGGGATGCCTTAGGGACTATATATAATCATGTAGGATAGACTAAGGACTCTTGATCTAGGCTCTCTTATCTATTCATTATTTGGTTGCAGTTCTAGAGTAGGATCACATGTCTGGGTGACTATCTCACCTCTGAGTATATACGGTTATGCATTCCTTGGATTGTTGGTAATTAGGATGTTGTTATGCTATAGTAATCTGTTAGATTTGTATCATGGTAGTTGGTATGTTGCTATGTTGTATTGATCTATTAAATCTGTATCCTCGTAGTTGGTATGTTGCTATGCTGTAGTGAGCTGTAGATCTGTATGCCTATCTGTACTTGATTGTTATCATATAATGGAGTGCCCTAGGGATTGTCTGTGGCCATGTAGGATAGCTTGAGAACTCTTGATCTAGGCTTTTTTGCTTGTTCCTTGTTTGGTTGTGGCTCTAGAGTAGGTTCATATGTTCGGGTCGCTATCTAACCGCTGGTCACTAATGGTTACACATTCTATGGAGGTTAGCTAGTAGCAAGACTGTATGTTATGAGAGGACTAGTAGGTGGTAGTGAGATGTATGCGTGATGTTCGCATGTATGATGTGTCTGCTTGATCCTAGATTGTTTTTATGTCGACATATGGTAGTAGTGGGTTGAGGCGGTCCTGTATTGTGTTGTAGACCAAGATACCCAGTGCGGGCTGGTTGTATGCCGTAGGCACGGAGACTCTGGTAGAGCGATTGGGTTGAGGCGGTAGGCCAACAAACACTGGGTATTCCAGTCCGATGGCCGAGTGGACCCGATGCATGCTTGTATGTTTATCGTATGGGGTATTTTGTGGGAAACTCATTAAGTATTGTGCTTACATAGTTGTTTATTGTTTAAGTATCATCAGTCATCATGGGAATGTGAATGCATGACTGTACACATTCATCAACAACACTGAAGATTCATGCGCTTTAATATCACTCTGATCTTTATAAATGTATTTGTAATAAACAGTTTTCTCCATAACAGAGTTATAACTGGGAAGATTTACTTAAATAAAAATGAAAATTTTTTATTGTGAAAATTGGGACGTTCCATCTTTCATTCTCCATCTGTTTAAATAAATAAAAAATAATGAAAACCATCTCTCTCTCTCTCTCTCTCTCTCTCTCTCTCTTCACTATATACCCACATGTATAGTTTTTTCTTCATCTTCTTCATATATCTTCTACATATTTCTTTATCCTCATGTTTTGATGTATCAAATCTCAAATCTCCACACCAATTTCCTCCTTAAATTATCAAACATATCATTAACCCGGAACATTGATTTTCGCAAACATACTTCTGGACAGTTAAATCTGTCGGAGCATACAACATTAGGAAAAACGCAATAAACCATTTGATTATTCTTCCAATCCAATTTCACCATAATGAAATCAATAATTTCGACATCTTACCAATGAAAAATCAAAACAAAAACATCTAGATAATTAATCAATTGAAATTCATAACCTACCTTAAACACCAACATTGAGCATTTGCTTCTTCTGAGAAATTCATTGAAATAATCCCACATGAAGAACAACCAATAAGAATGGCCCAGAAAGTTAATTCTCAAAACAGTTTCAATTGGAGATACTCAAATCGATTGTTTAGATGATTCAACCTATAATAATCCATCTAATATAACATTCAATTTATGTGTAAAATCTGGAAAAGACTCAAGAACACCAAGAATGAGAAAAATCCTAAAATCATATTAAAAATGAACATATTCAATCCAAAAGAAGAAATTGATTGATGATACCGGAGCCCAGATACCTACAAAGGCTACAATCGATTATCAATTTAGGAGCGAGGGGATGCTATTTTCTTTTGTTACCACACGCAAATACAAATTAGGGAGGTGCAGATTGTAGTGAAGGATGTGTGGGAATGGATTTGTTTTATATATATATATATATATATATATATATATATATATATATATATATAGAGAGAGAGAGAGAGAGAGAGAGCTTGTGATACCATTCTAATGCTTTTGGATCTTTTGTTACCCTTCATCCTCCGCCGGTAAACAACCTGCCCACCAAATTCCATCATAATGCTTGCTTCTTGTATGCCATCTTCGCCGCTAGGCATAAGCTCTACATACCCATTGAGGGAGCTTGAATGACCATTCTATAAAGATTTTGACCCGGATCACGATTTGAATTTCTTCTGGGTCTTTTCGTAGCTTTCGATGTTCTTTCTGGAACTTGAATATGTGATACTTGTCTCCCCAATGAAGATGATTTGGGGTTTTATTTCTTTTGGTGTTTGGGGTTTTAGTATTTAAAATCTCTCCAATTTTCGCTAATCCTACTGCAACAACATGAGGATAAAGAAATATGTAGAGGAAATATGAGGAAGATGAAGAAAAAAGTGTACATGTGGGTATACGGTAGAGAGAGAGAGAGAGTTTTATTAATTTTTAATTATTTAAATAGATAAAGAATAAAAAAATAAAAATATATATACATAAGGGTATTATAGTAATTCCAATTTTCAGAAGGACTAAAACCACATAGACACTAATACAAAAGGACCATGAAACCAAAAAAGTTGAGGTTTGGACTAAACCGCAGAAAAATGCATACAATGGGAACATTTTTTGCAAATTTGTATAAATTTTTTAACGGGAAACTTTATAAATACCCTCAAATTGTTTTGTGTACCCCTATCTACCTGTAATGTAGTTTGCGTAAAATACATATAGTAGCGCTCTTTGTTAAAACCATTATCAACAAAATATTTCAAAAATACTATTATTATTTTCTAAAATACTTTGAAGAAGATGAAATTAGGGGTCAGCAAAAACAGAACCGCAAACCGAAAAAACCAAAACCGAAAAACCGAAACCAAAATGAAAACCGATGGTGCGGTTTTTAGTTTTGCAAAAACCAAAAATGTTCGGTGCGGTGCGGTTTCTAGTCTTGCAAAAACTGCAGAAAACCGAACCGCATCGAATATATATATATATATATATATATATATATATATATATATATATATATATATATATATATATTAAGTGTTAATATTTGTAAGAATAAAGAACCCATGACAATTAAAATTTCTATAAATATAAATATCTATATTATCAGAGGATGACTGTATATTTTTAAACATACATATAATGATATTTATAAAAACAAATAACGTTTATTATACTTTTTAACATTTTAATATTAAGAGAACTAGTGATGATAATATAATTTTTATAAATACATTAATTGATATTATTGCATGTACCTATGAAACAAATATTATATTTAATTTGTATTATATTCAAGCATTAAAAGCTTGTTGGATGAGTGATTATGTTATTTGATTTCAATCCAAGAGGTAGTGGTTTCTGTACATCTCCAAGATATCATTTGGGTTTTAATTTTGTCAGTCTTATAAGAGCATCCCTCTTCGCATTTGAGATAAAACTTTCACTATTCTCACATTTCATATAATAGAGTCAAGTCTATGACTTTTAACACACATCTTTGAGGAGTCGCACATTATTGGGGATGAAAAATTTGGCGCTCCTCGTCTCTACGTAAAATTTCTCAAAAAATAATTGACACTTCTCATCCGAGTCAAAGTAACCCATTGAGTTACCTGAGTTTTAGTAAAAAGACAAAACAAAAAACAAATAAAAAAATTGACAAAAAACCGTAAAGAAAAAACCGAACCGCAAAAAACCAAACGGTGCGGTTTCTAAACTTCAAAAAACCGAGGGAATATGACTTATGAAGGTAACTAACTTTTTGGAAGTGTTCACATCTGGGTAACTATATTTTTTTTGTACATATTTAGGTAACAAACTTGTTGGAAGTGTTCACATATAACCATTATGACCTGCTATAGCAGGTTAAATCCTAAATATAAACGCTTTCAACAAGTTCGTTACCTAGATGTGTACAAAAAAAAATAGTTACCTAAATATGAACAAAACGAAAAGTAAAAATTAAATTGCACGAATGGTCCCTGTGGTTTGGGAGAATTTGTATTTTTGGTCCCTAACTTATTTTTTTTAACTTGGATGGTCTCTACTGTTTATTTTTGTTGCGCGTTTGGTTCCTGTCTTACCTAAAAAGACTATTGTGCCCTTATTAATTTATTGGTTCGCTAGAGTTGAAATACCAAAAAAAGAAGGATGGTGAAGACGTCGATGTTACTAAAGATGGAAAAGAAATAGAAGTTTGGGAGGATGAGAGATGAGATGGTGACCGGTAAGACTCAAATTAAATTTCTCAAATGTGGTTTCAGGATTACGGTGAGGAGATACAGATATGTGGGGTATATTAATTTTTGTAAATATATAAAAAATAAATATATAAATAAGAAAATTAATTAAAAACAATTAATAAGGTCAAAATAGTCTTTTTAGGTAAGACATGAACCAAACGTGTAACAAAAATAAACAGTAGGGACCATCCGAGTTAAAAAAAATAAATTACTTAAAAAATAAACAGTAGGGTGGTCTATTAATTTTTTTAAATATACAAAAAATAAATACATAAATAAGAAAATTAATTAAAAAATAAATTAATAAGGCACAATAGTCTCATTAGGTAAGACAGGAACCAAACACGCAACAAAAATAAACAGTATGGACCATCCAAGTTAAAAAA
The DNA here is from genome assembly GCF_002870075.4 of Lactuca sativa. NCBI lineage: Eukaryota > Viridiplantae > Streptophyta > Magnoliopsida > Asterales > Asteraceae > Lactuca > Lactuca sativa. The sequence continues at coordinate 308,974,789 of NC_056627.2, read as the reverse complement.
AATAAGTTAAGGACCAAAAACACAAATTCCCCTAAACCACAGGGACCATTCGTGTAATTTAATTTTTACTTTTCGTTTTGTTCATATTTGAGTAACTATTTTTTTTTGTACACATCTAGGTAACGAACTTGTTGAAACTGTTCACATTTAGGATTTAACCTGCTATAGCAGGTCATAATGGTTATATGTGAACACTTCCAACAAGTTTGTTACCTAAATTTGTACAAAAAAAAGATAGTTACCCAGATGTGAACATACCGAAAAGTTAATTACCTTCGTAAGTCATATTTCCAAAAACCGAAGTTGAGGTTTTCAGTTTAATTTTATCCAAAAACCGCACCGAACTTCGTTACTGTTTGTTAGTCAAAGTAAAAAAAAAAAACCCGTCCCCCTCCTTCTCCGATTATCTTGTAACGTAAACCCTAAAAATCTCATTTCTTTGGGTTCATGATTGATCAGGAAATCATGATGAAAGCTAACAATCCCACAACAAACACCGTCTGCGGCCACTGCGGTTTCCTAGATCGGAAAATCCTGCACCACGTCCGTCGCGGAGGTAACTTTCGCCGTCTCTGCACCACTTGTGTCCTCCGTCTCCACTCCCAGTATTTCTGCCCCACCTGTTTCATTGTTTACGACCGTTCACCCCCCGAACACGCTGTCGTTTGCAACAAATGCTACTCTTCCGCCCACCCTACCTGCGTCTCCCCTCCCATTTCCGCACCTACTCCCTCTTCACGTGCCCCTTCCCCTTCCCCCTCCCCTTGCGCCACTTGCTTAAACCCTAGCCGACTTGTTTTCGATCCCAAAAGAACCGATGGAAATGGGGGGATGGATAATGATGCTGCGAGACTGCTGGTAACTGCTGCGGAGATATCATCTTTGTCAATGAGTAAAGCAGAGGTGGTGGCAGTTGCAGAAGCCGAGAGGAGAGCGAAGGAAGCTTCGTACACGAGGAAGAGAGCCAGGGAGGCTCTTGATCATGTTGTGTACCTAATGGAAAACGAAAAGAAGAAAAACATCAATGGTAACAAAGTTGTGTCGATGCCTATGATGGATGTTCGAATTAACAACAACAACAACAACAACAACAACAACAACAACAAACTAGTTGCTGCAAATCAGGTGTCTGAAGCTTTCAAGTCTGTGGTATTAAAAGAGAATGCTGATGGAATCGCCTTGTCTGAAGTGCAGAATAAGATGAGGGCAGTGTATAATCGTAATGAAGATTTAGGGCAAAAGAATGATTCAATATTAGTAGTAGATCAAGAACAATTACCCAAGAATAATCATGCTATACAGGAGAATATTGGTTTGCAACCTTAGCATTGGCTTCTGGTAAAGTAGCTTGAGCATAATGGTTTCTGTGATAATATTTTTGTAGTTGATCTTCATCTTACATTGTAGCTTCTTGATTTAACAGGTGGTTTCTGTATTTGGTGCAAGGTGAGATCTTTCTTATGGTTCAGTAACTCATTTTGATAAATGGTATATTCTCTCTGAAAATTTAATCCCCCAAAGTGTTTGTTTTATCCAAAGTTAGAGATGATGGTTTTTTTATTTACTTGTAAATCTGGCTTTTGCATGCAGTGAATTGAATCTTTTTTCCAAGATTGTATGTTTATACCACAACATTCTTATTTTAGTATTATGCATTGTCAAAGTGAGCTATGTGCAACATCTCTTTCTGATCAAAGGTTGGAGTGTTTGTTGCTAGTGTTCTTTATACCTCCAGTTGAAGTTCTGCTTTTTAAAAGCCCAAATTAGAGTTTTCTAGAAACATACTTCAATCTTTTTACTAATATAGACAATGTATTGTGTTTTTACCCTTAATGGAAATGTAGTTACATTTTTTTACTCATAATAGTATCACACTTGTTTTTTAATAGCAGGCAACTAAATTACATTTCTTTACACATGTCACATAATAGTAATGTATGTACAATTCTTTAGCTATAATAATAGCAACTCAGCTTGATATTTTTGTTGATAATAGAAGTATGTAACAAATAGAGTATGTTACCCATATTGATAGTGAAATGTAAGCAAGTTGCTATTTGCTCAACTACTCAAGGACAATTTTTGTAATTTACTCAAAAGTTTATAAATATGTATAGAATAGACTAAATTACAATTTTGGTCCCTGTGATGTGTGTTTGGATCAGGTCCAGTTATTATTTATTTGTAATTATGATTCTTATTGAAATGTTTTATAACATTTTTGGTCCTTAGGTTGTCAATTTTAATAACTTAGCTGTTAAATATACCAAAATGACCGTTTCCCCTCAGTTTTTCTTCATTTATTTCATTTCCATGTTCAAGGAGCATAACTAAATCCTAACAAAATTCATATTTCTCAAAAACAAAAAAATCAGAATCAAACTCAACTAAAGTGTATAAATCAAAACTAAAATGTAGGAAAAGGGGAAGTTTTAAAAAAATGAAGGAAAATGGGAAGTTGGGTATGATTTGGAATGAATACCATTGTCAACTGGAACAAAACTCCTATCTTCGGTTTCTTTGTCCAATCTCTTCCTTCCCTTTCTTATCATCCTATTTGTTCTTTATTTCTTTTTGCCAATCTCTTTAACTCGTTATATGTCCGACTCAGTATGTTGTTTCCTGTTGGTGATCCAGGAAGGACATCAGAAGCATTAATTGCAAAAATATGTCAATGTGGATGGATCAGATTTTCTGCAAGTTTGCAGGAAAGTAGTCGATGTGGAGTAAATAAGAGCCATAATTGCAAATATAATAATTGACTAAATTGTAAAAAATTGTCATTTTGTTTTAAAAAGTTTTGGACTAGCACTACCGGTCCAAAATAGAACTTTTGTTGCGGTTTTGATCAAAAAAGTTTTAAAAATTCATGAAATAATGAATTTACCCCTTTTGATTTGTTTTTATTTTATTTTTTATTGCAACAATTAAACAAAAAGCAAAAATAAAATGCTACTCCACCCCTCATCTTCCTCTTTAACACCTCTCTCTCTCTCTCTCTCTCTCTCTCTCTCTCTCCGATGTTTGCAGGAAACCATTACCGGTCACCTGCCATTCGTGCCGGAAAACACCGTCAAGCACAATGTCATTTTATCGGAAACACCGTCGACCATCTCTTTGGTCACAAAGAAACAAATTAGAAAACGAAGAAACAAACTGAGTCGTTGTCGTTTTAGGGTTTTTGAAATCAGATGAGCTACATATCGGGGATACAACGCCGTTGTAGTCTCTCCTCCGAATAGCAGCCAACGTTTGCAGCAACGTGTTCGTCATACCAACAAATTTGGATCTTTCCGTTGGTCGGTAGAGGTGGTGAATTCGATTCGTTACCTATTGTTTTCTCAGGCGAAACCGTAATGAAGATGAAGATGATGACGCCGTTGGAAGATGACGACGTTCTTCTTTCTTACAAATATGTTTTTCGTCTTCACATATGCCACGGTGTGGTGGCATAATTTATGGAAACTCTATAAATACAATTTTAAATCATTATGGAAAGGAGAGCTACGATTTTCTGCAACCAAGTGTGACAAAAGAACCCTTACAAACCTAAGGAGGCCAGAGATCGATTGGAGAACAAGATTTGAAGAGATCGGGGACATGAAGAACACACTAATCATTTAGTTTGCTTATCTAAGCATGTATTTACATCGTTTTTTGTTGTTTTTCTACTTTATTCATGGGCTAATAACCATTTACTTTCATTTGCTGGAGACAAACCTAGATACTTGTGTTGATTTCAATAATATTGGATTATTTAGCTTGGTTAATACTTGTGTTTGATAGATCATTTACCTAACATGTTAAAGTTCTGATTTTTACTCCCTATGTATGAGTTGTGTGTAGTTAGATGATCACTCAAATTACATTAACTTGATTTGTAAGTGTTTATGATCATTAAACTATTAGATCTAGAGATTAACGAATCCTAGGTTTATGTAATATTCATTGGTAACTTTAATTGTGTTAAAGAGCATTAGATATCCATACTATATGCTTGATTGATTATCTTTAACATAGATAAGGTATCATTAGATCAAATCATTCATAGTCCGAATATATTATATCAATTGCATGTTCACTAATTGCATGATCATTGTATTAGTCGTTCATTAATTGTTAGCACTAGGAAATCCGATTGAGATAACTAGTCACATTAGAATTCTGTAACTAACTAATAAATCTATTACACCATTAAAGAAATCAACCATAGGGGAGATGTGAGTTAAAGCTAAACGAAAGTACTCTTTTATCTTGATTTAAGTCGTTATCTGTTTTGTTTGTTTTAGTTTAGGTAATCGTTAGTTAATTTAAAAGTTGAATTGATGCTATAAGTTTCTGAACTTGTAAAATCAGAAAACCGCAATTTATAGTATTTTCCTAGTTTAATTAGTAGCATTAGTTTTTATTGAAATCATACTCATTCCCTTAATGTTTAACAGCCCGTACTTGCCATTCCTATACTACTATATGAATAGGTACACTTGCTTAGTTTTGTAGCAGTCTAGTTGTGATTAAGTGCAATTATAAATATTAAAACTAGTAGTAGTAAAATACACATCATCTTAATTTGAAGAGAGGGAAACAAAACTATAGAAAGGGAACGACCCCATGGAGCAGTTTTGAAGGAGTAAGGAGCATCTAGGGTTTCTAATTGGAGAAGAAGAGTTAGCAAGGGAGAGACTCCATGGAACGGTTTTGAAGGAGTAAGGAGCATCTAGGGTTTCTAATTGGAGAAGAAGAGTTCGCAATCAAAGTAGAGCATCTCCACTAGTGATTTGAGGTATAAATATTCTCACCGTAGGGTTTGGGTTGAACCCCAAAACCCGAAAATGGTGATTAATTGGTTGTTAAATGTTAGATTCATGGATTATTTTGAGGTTAGAACTCCTATTCTTCATTGAATCAACTCTAATTTGATTTGATGGAGTTTGGTTGAGATGTGTTGAGCTTCAAGCTCTAATAATGGTGGGATAATCTAACAAGTAGATCGAATGAGTTCTCGAGTGTTGGATTACCCTCTTGCACACCATGAGATTGTTAAATCATCCTTGAAAGATTTCAATCCTTCAGTTAATGGTGAAATTGGGCGATTCAAACTCTAAATTCATTTATGAGTTGTACCTTGGCTTTGATGAGTTGTATTCTAGCCTCTATACATAGATTTGGAGTCAAATATGGAATTAGTATGTGTTTAAATGATTAACCTTATGAAATTAATGATTTAAACTAAATCTCATGTAACTTAGAGTGTTGCTTATACATATAGTAATGGAATGAATCAATGGAAGCAACTTCTAATGAATCTAGATTTGGAAGGGAATTCATGGAAAGAATCCCCAATTCCATTCCATGGATTCTAATGACTAAGCTCTATTAATTAATTGAATGTTTATAAATATCTAATGAAGGAATTATGAATGAATAACAATTTAGATGAATCATTATTGGTGAATTGGTCATTGGGAACCATTAAGACCTTTGTTGGAAGTATGTTGTCCATATAAGCTTCCCTAAAGCTTATGTTTCCTTTAAAGGTCTTAATGATTAAGTCATAATGAAGAAAGGGCTTAATTGAGTATTTAAGAATTTAATAACCTTTATTTAGTCCTTAATAACCTTTTGGTGAAGTTTGGTGGCCGTTGGAGGTCTAGGGCATACGTTACAAAGCTTTTAGCAAAATTATGCATAAAATGGGTGACTTGCACTCATGACACGGGGTCGTGTCACATAAGTCATAGATGATATGGGGACGTGTCAGGCATGACATGGGAAATGTCACTAAAAGGTATTATGACAAAGCTTGTTAGGTGTTCTGAAAAGTATATTTTGTTCGTGGAAAACCTAGTAAACTATCTCCGATTGCACTCGAACTTTATATATAAGCTAATAGGAAGTTAATAAGCTTATTTTGAAGGTCTAAATGATACAAATCTTAGAGGGGTATTTTATCATTTTAACAATAATTTGTTATTAATGACAATATATGGTGCCTACAAAGTATACTAAGCTTAAGAAGAAAATAATAGCTTGGATTTCATTGAAGGTGGGTAGTATCCAATACATGTTCCATAAAAAAACAAGTAATGATGTTTTTCATAAAGAATTTGACTCAAAGAATTTTTCCATGCTTAACTACTTATGCATTGCATGAAATGATTTTTATAAAGAAGTTTGATAAATAGTAAAAAGTTAAAGATGTTTTGAAAAGAGTTTTGGCATGAATATTTATGCATTCATGTAAAATTGGGAAAAGACGTGTGTTTCCCTCCAAGTCCATGGAAGACGAGACTAATGACGCCCAATGACGTAGTGTGGTATTCTAGACATGCCCACTTGTACAAGAGGCTAACTACCTCTTGTACGAGACCGATAAATTGTGTAACATCCGACGTGGCATTATTTGTCGGAGGAATGCACATATGTAAAGCGCCACGTCATGGTAAGGTCTTGGCCACGACGTGGTGCTTGTTTTAGTCCAAACCCTAGATTTTGGGGTTTGTGCCCTATTTAAAGGCACTAAATCCTAGGGTTACCTCTTTTGGGCAGCCGCCACCCTCTAATATCTTATCCCATCCAAACCCTAGCCTCCATATGTGTGTTTTAAGTGTTCGAAGCCACTTTTGTGAAGGTTGAAAGAAGAAAGAGTCCATTTGGTGCTTGTGTGCTTGGTTGCAGCTTAGATCTTGCATCTTCATCACATTTATGGTCTTTTGGAGGTATAAAGTCTTCACCTTGCTCGTTAGATCTCTAGATCTCGGTCAACTTTAGGGTTTCAGGGTGTAGACTGAGATGGTACTTCTATATTGATGATTAGGTGATTAATAGTACCAGTTTTCACTGTTAGAGAGATGTTGTGTTAGTCTACTAATAGCGAGGTGAGTCTTCTCACTATATTGCATATGTCATAGTAGGGTGCACGCCAGACCAGTTAGGTCTTATTTGCTGGTTGTTGCTATATGTGTATCTGAGTTGCTGATAACTCCAGAACTACTGATAGTCTGTACGGTTGCTAATAACCAATAGGTTTTTGATAACCTATAGGGATATTGTGAGCCCATAGGACTGCTCATAGTCCCAGAATTACTGATAACCAATAGTTGTTTATATTGTTGTGTTGTATGTGATATTTAGGACTGTTGATAGTCCTCAGGATTGATGATAATCCTCGGGTTGCTGATAACTCATGGCTGATTATTATAATGTGTTGTATGTGATATTTTGGGGAACTCGCTATGCTTTGTGCTTACAGTTATGGATTAAATGTTTTCAGGTACTTATCGAATTACGAAGGCGGGACTGTACACACACATCAACAATTTTATGATTCAAGATTCCACATTGTCTTCTTTATAATTATGATTTGGAATTATGGTTTACGAACAATCAGTGTGACTTGAATGTAACTTTATAAAAATGGATGTTTATTCTATTTTAAAAATGAAAAATTTATTCTGGAATGTGGGACGTTACAACTTGATAGCTTACGCGTACCCTTGATGACGACTGATGAGGAGACGTGACATAGGGTGCTTTATGCTAACTATGTCATAATTTCTATTGTTATCAAAACAAGAATTATGAGTGGGACTAAAAGATGAACGAGATGGGTATAGTTGCATATTGCATTGCCTTCTTTCCATTATGTTGAATTTTAAATATTAATAAATGTTGTTGTAACACTCCAAATCAGGTATTACTCTTTAGACACTTGAAATGGAAAAAGATGGCATAAAAGGTCCCTTGGTACGCAGGGCGTACTCCAGGAGTACGCTTAGCATACTAAGGATGCATGAACGCGGAGGGTGGCTGCGTACGTAGGGGGTACATATAGGTACGCGGGGCGTACGCGACAGAGGGCCAAAACCCTAATTCTCAGACTTGACACATATTTAAACACCCTTAAGCCTCTTAGACCAAGCCCTAATCAGCCTCCATAGCCTTATTTTGCCCTTGTACACCAAAGATACCTTGTGAGAGTGATTTTGAGCTTAAGGAGTGTATTTTTGGCCATTTTAGAGTTCATTCAAGAAGAAGGAATTGCTAAGCAAGCTTGGAGTGTAATTGGGCTTCAAGAATCTGCATCTAGTTCACCTTGAAGAGCTTCTGTGTAACGCCTGATTCCTGGTAAGCATTTTATTATAATTTATTCATTTTTTGAAGAGCTAATCGACGAGTTGGGAGCCCCATACTCGTCGAGTAGAAACGAGATTGGACACGGGATTTAAGTCGCCTACTCGACGAGTTGAGAAGCCTCAACTTGACGAGTAGGGTTGTCAGGATGAAACCCTAATTTTGGGGTGTTGCACCCTATTTAAGCATCTTAATCCCCACCTTATGGCCTCATTTCCAGCCTCCAAGTCCCAAACCCTAATCCACGAAACCCTAGAGCTAAGTGTGAGCTTGTGAGCCATTTTTGAGTGATCTTTGTGTGATTTGAAGCTTGTAGAAGAAGAAGAAGCTAGAGGATTCTAGGAGAAGATTGTAGATCCAGAAGCAACGTCTCATCCTCTTCATTTTCTGGTAAGCAAGCCTCAACCTTCCTTAGTAGCTTGTTAGATCTCCTTCTTATCATTTCGTGAGGTTTTTGGTCCAAGACACTTAGTCCTTGGGATATGGACGTCCCAAGTGATCTACCTTTCAAATCTGGGGTCTAGAAGGGGTTTCATGGCATAAAGGTGCAAACTTTATGACCATGAAAGCCCCATGCAAGCTTTAAAGTGTTAGTATGGCCTTTTAAGCCCCAAAAGGCCGTGCATGGAAGGAAAGTTAGGAGCTTTATGTGTTCAAATGATGTCTAAGGCCTAGATCTATGTTAGTATGCTTTAGTTTGAAGTATTATGGCTTTTGCACCAAGATCTATGTCCTAGAGAACTAGGGTTTTAGCTAAATCCATTAAGAAGGACTAATGAAGGGTAAAGTTGGAAACTTTACCCTTAAAAGGGCATTTCCAGTATGTAGATGAACTAGGGAGTTTGGATCTGAAGGATAGGAGCTTAACCTGTTAAGATGGCTCAATCAGACTGGGAAACTCGGCGATTCCAGAGAGGGATTCGATGAGTAAATTCGTTTTCTCCCGATTCAGTTTAAGGTAAAACTCGATGAGTCTGTAAAAGGACTCAACGAGTTGATTCGCCAAATCGCGACTATGAGTAACCATGGAACTCGGCGAGTCAGGGGGATGACTCGACAAGTTGGATCGCGAGTTCAGGGTTTTGAGTTATAGAACTCGACGAGTTGATGAGTCAACTCGGCGAGTTGAGTTAACCCAGGACGTTGAATTTGACCAGGGGTAAAATGGTCATTTTTACCTTAAGCAGGATTATCAGATTTTTGACTAAGTGTTGTTGTGATAATGATAGCCGGGGAGTTGTTGAAGAAGCCATCAGAGATTCCTCACCGCGAGATTTCACATTCAGCTTTGCGAGGTGAGTTTCCTTCAGTAGGAACGGGCCGAAGGCACCAATGTCGGCCCGTGTAGAGTAGCTAAGTGTGGGTTGGGCCCGTATCTTAGAATCGTTTATGATTAGTAGCTAAGTGTGGGCTGGGCCCGTATCTTAGAATTGTTTATTATTAGTAGCTAAGTGTGGGCTGGGCCCATATTTTAGAATTGTTTATGATTAGTAGCTAAGTGTGGGCTGGGCCCGTACCTTAGAATTGTTTATGATTAGTAGCTAACTGTGGGCAGGGCCTGTATCTTAGTATTATCTGAGTATGTTTATGAATTGGTAGATTTTGGTATACTTGTTGTCTGTGGGATACTTGTATGTATGTTTAAGTAGCGGGGTGTGGGCGGGGGCCCGTATCCTTTGGATAGCAGAGTGTGGGCGAGATCCGTATCTCCTAGTTAGCAGAGTGTGGGCGAGGGTCTTATCTCATAGTTAGCCGAGTGTGGGCGGGGGGGCCGTATGTCCTTGAGTCTGGGCGAGGCCTGTATCTCATAGTTATATGTTATATGATATGTATATTGTATGTGGTAGTTTGGGGAGACTCACTAAGCTTCGTGCTTATAGTTGACAGTTTTGGTTTCAGGCACTTCTAGTAGCAAAGGGAAGAGCTCGGGATGACTGCATTGCACACACCACATCGTTTTAGCCTGGGAGGATTTACTCTGATGTTTTGATATATGATTTGGATACAGTGTTTTGACATGATGTTTTGAGATATTACCACTTATGTTTTTATGTGATGATTGTATTACTTTGATTTTATAATGATTTAAAATGAAGTTTTTGGACTGTATTTTTAGAATGTTTCATTTTGGAGGTATAAAGTCCTTATCTTGCTATCTTATTCATTAGATCTAGTTAGGGTTTCTATATTGTCCCTTTTTGTGTTCATGGATCATCTCTAGAGAGTTGGAGCAACTCCATAACTTAGGAAGAGTAAATCTAAGGTCCTTTGACTCATTCATACCATAAAAATGATGTCTTGATGGGTGTTTTGACCTCATGCATGGATTAAGACTCTTGGAAAGGTCTTAACGGGTTGTTGGAAACATATGGAACATGCAAAGGCATAAAGTTGCCAACTTTATGTCTTAGGACATCTTAATGAACTCAGATCTAAAGACTGGACGTTAGAACATCAAGTATTACACACTTAATGGAATAAAGTGCTTAATTTGTTTGTATGTTGGGCATAATTCTGTGTACGCAGCACGTACAACTCAAGGACTCAGTACGCTGCGCGTACCAAGGTGGTACGCACGACATACGCACTCAGATGGGTTTGGGCTCGTTTTAGGCTTGTAAGCCCTGTGAGCCTTAATCTGTCATTGGTCATGGTCATGTTTTGATTTAGTGGGCCAATTTATGTGTTTTGGGTCATGGTTGCTATGATTGGGCTTTTTTGGGCCATAAGGCCCATTAATGATTTTGGACGTGGACTTTGGGCCCATTAGCAAATGAAGATTTTTGGGCCATTAGGAAAGGACTTGGGGCTTGGGTCCTTTAATTGGAATATATTTAACCTTAACTTTGGGTTAATGATATTATTGTTCAGCACGGGTGTTTACGAACTGTTAAGAGAGCAGCTGTCATATTCAGAAGACAGAAGTGAGTTTTCTCACCATACTAGTGATGCAAACGGGGGCGGATATTTTCGAATAATTTGATACCCGTCCCCACACCCGAATTCCGATCCTAACACCCGTCCCCGCCCCCGGCCCATAAAATCCCCGACGGATACGGGTAAAAAAAAGCCGTCGGATAAGGGGAACCCGATGGATATCCGTTTAGGCCAATCTTTAATATAAAAAAGACAAAATAATAATTGATAACTAAAACATTCAACAATTCATACTTCATTCTCAAACACGAAATAGTAATAAAAATAAGATAAGGGACATCCTCATGTTTGTTAAATAACTAAAATAAAAAACAACAATTTTTCATGAACTAAATATCAAAATCCACAAAGATTGGACCAGCTTCATCATCTTTTATAACTTCAAACTTTGCAAAATGTTTTTCTTTATTAGAATGTGCACCTAGCAATAAAAATAAACAAATATAAGTATTATTACAAAATATTTTATGTTAAATAAATTTAAAGTAAAATATAAAAGGATTAGAATATAGAAAACCATACCTAATTTTTCATCCCATAACCAATCTTGTACACAAATCAACGCTTCCAATGTATCCGGATGAAGTCTATTACGATGTGGAGTGACATGTCTTCCACTGGTACTAAATGCTGATTCGGAAGCAACTGTAGACACCGGTATAGCCAAAACATCTATAACAACTCGTTGCAAGGTTGGATATTTTAGACCATTAGCCTTCCACCATGCTAAAATATCGAAATCCCCGATCCTTGGCAAAACATTCTCCTCTAAATAATAATCTAACTCAGATTTGTAAGTATCAATTGTTGATGTGGTACTCACGAATAAATCAAAACCAACCAAAGGATCTCCACAATCATCAATATCCAAGCCAAATTCAGAATTATTCAAAGAAGATTGGGTTTCTTTGGCATCATATGGCTTGTATTCTCTTACCAATTCGTAAGTTAACTTCCTAATTCTCTCAACTTCTTGTGGGGACACATCACCATAAATTTTGGGAAAATAATACTCAATCAACTTCATCTTGAATCGTGGGTCCAAAATAGTGGCTATTGCTAATACTCCATGAATGAGAGACCAATATTGGTCAAACTTCGCAATCATATTAGCAGCCATCAACTTGATCTCCACATAAGGTGATATAAGACACTCTTGAAGCAACATTCGGATCTCACAAATCTTTGGAAAAAAAAGATTAGCGGTGGGATATTTGACCCCTTAAAACATTTCAATCACACTATAAAAGAGTTTGAGCTTCTCACACATCACTTGTGCTAAATGCCAATCTTGATCACTAGGTGCTTGCTTGTAGCTTTTATCTTTGTGTACAAGGCGATTGAAAACTTCTTTATATGGAATCACACTCGCAAGCATTAGATAAGTGGAATTCCATCTAGTTTTACAATCTAAAACTAACTTTCTCTTACTTGAAAGAGACAATCCATCCTTCGCATCCTCAAAATTTTCCACTCTTTTTGGAGTTGCGGTCCAATAAACAACACTCTCACGAATAGACTCTACTTCACTTTGAATTGCACCTAATCCTTGTTGAACAATTAAGTTCAATATGTGCGCACAACATTTCATGTGAAGTAATTCCCCTTTCAAAAGAAGTTTGTCATGTCTTAACTTTTCTTTCATTTTGTCCATCATAGAAAAATTAACACTGCAGTTATCTAAAGTCAAGGTAGATAACTTGCAGTTAATGGACCATGAAACCAAACACCCCATTAGTTCTTAAGCTAGTGTTTTAGCATTATGAGGGGCTGGAACATACATAAACCTACAATTTATAAATTAAAAACTAATTAGTACACAGTTAATCAAGATAAAAATAAATATAAAAGAAAAAAAGTAATTGAATACCTTAAAATTTTATTGCACAAATTCCATGATTCATCAATATAATGTGCAGTGACAACCATATAACCTCTTTTTTGGTTAGAGGCTGTCCACATATCAGTTGTCACTGCAACTCTACCTTGGTTAGAGTTTAAAAGCTTTTTCAGTTTCGTCTTTTCTCTTTCAAAAATGCCTTTTATATCACTTGTAATGGTAGTTCGACAAACAGGTTTAAATAATGGGTTAACAGAGTTAACAAAACTTCTAAACCCAACATGTTGCACCATGTTAAGTGGATACTCATGAAGAATGATCATTTTTGCAAGTTCTTCCCTTGAAACAATCTGATCAAAAGTGTGTGCAGCAAGTGAAACAGGTCCATCTTTTTTTCTTGGCGTGGATTCCAGATTAATTGTCTTATGTCTTGATTGTTTTTTGACATGCATTTTTTGTAATGTTCATGCAAGTGTGTTGTTCCATTCTTGCTTACTCCACTTAATTTTTTCTTACAGTAGTTGCATACAGCCTTATCAACACCATCGATCCTTTGCTTTTTGAAATGTATCCAAACTTCAGATGTTAATCTTTTGTTTGTATTTTCAACACCACTTTCATCTCTTGTTCTAGCAGCCTCAGCATCTGTTGCTTCAGCAACCTGCTTATCTGTTGCTGCAACACCCTGTCCATTTGTTGCTCCAACAACCTGCCCATCTGTTGTTCCTGCAACCTCAACATTTGGTTGTGCGCGTTGTTGATCTTGAGTGTCACTAGAACAAAGCAAAAAATGAGGTTGAAATTAGATTGCTAGAAATCAAATGCAACAAAAAAAGATGCAGTTATCACTTAGAAACAAAAAAAAAAAACAATTACACATATGCAGTAAAATATAAGCAAAAAAGATTACATATATGCAGCAAAAAGGATGTAGTTTGCTAGAAATCAGATTCACTGAGAATACAGAAAATGACTACATATATTCAGTAAAAAAAATGCAAAAATGCTTACATATATGCATCAAAAAAGATGAAAAAAAGATTATATATGCAGCAAAAACAATGTATATGCAATCAGTTACTTTATGCAGTTCACTGAGATTACAACCAAAACAGATAGAGATAATATCAAAATCGAGTTACAGAAATCAGTTCTACACTTCTACTTTCTACTTTCTAGATAAGCATATGGTTGCAATCAAGTTCAAGAGATGAAATCGATTATATCAAAATAGACTGCAAGAAATTGAGTGACTAAGAATTAAGAAATCGATTATGAAGAAATCGATTATATCAATCAAATGCATAAGTTTAATCGATTATACATGTTCGATTATACAAAATCATCGTTAAGTGAAGCACCGATAATAGTGAAAAAAATGATACGAGTTTTAGAAATTAATCAGTTTAATCGATCACTCAATAAAGAAATCGATAATATGAAAATCGATTATACAAATTAATCAGTTTAATCGATTATACGAGTTCCTCAGTTTAATCGGTTATACCAAATTCAAATGTCGATTATATCAAAATCAGTTTCATCTAATCTATTGTAGAATTCGATTATTACAAATTAGCAGGATTAGGAATCGAATGCAAAAATAAAATCGAAAACTTACTTGGGCTTAGGATTTTGGGATGAAGCTGGAACTTCTTGTACATTGTTCTCCTCCAATTCCATGTCGTGACTCGTGACTCGTGATATTGTGAAGGACTGAGAATCAAAGACAGAGGGCATAACTGAAGAAGAATTGTGGTCATTTGGGGTGTGGCTCTGCATCTTTTATAATGAAATATTAATATCTTGATTCTAGGATATTGGAGAAGTAATTAGAGAGAGAATTAGATCAGTTAATGGCTTGAAGAAACGAGGAGTCGAATTGGATTCCAAAGCGTCGTCTCGTCAAAGGCAAGGACTCTTGACTCTTGGTTGTGTAACACTAATTATAATATATATATATATATATATATATATATATATATATATATATATATATATATATATATATATATATATATATATATATATATATATATATATATATATATATATAATCGGGTCTTAAACGGGTTGGATAGTGCCATATCCGTCTCCGACCCGTCCCCGGCTGGTTTGGAGGTGTGACATCTTCAACTTTTGTTTAGATTGTTTTGGCTAACAATAAACCGATCTAAAATTCGATTTATGTGTCCGCATTGCTGCGATGAATCTTAGAAAAATCATAACTCCCTTTAATGAAGTCAGATTTAGACGTTCTCTATATGTACACTCTCAGTATTACGATCACTACAACTTTCGTTTAGATTACTTAGGCTCAGAAGAAACCTATCAAAAATTCACTTTTTACTACGCATGTTGTCGTGTCGGGTTTAACGTGAAACTTCAAACAATTATAACTTCTTCGTTATAAGTCGAATTGGAGCGTTCCTTATATCTCTGAAATCCTCATCATGACTACTTCATCTTTCATCAAGGATATCCGGCGTAATTATTATTTTATTTTAGATGTGTATCTTATTCCAATTTTATTATATCATTATAAGTACGTATATTACATATAATTACACATAAATCACAATGTACTCAAATAATTCTCTTTATTTATTTCATAAAAGGTTACAATTGTTGACCATTACAATCACATCATTTTATTAATGCCTTGCAAGAAATGCGGACGTTACAACCATGTGTTAGATTGATTATTCTTTCATACACACAATGTTGGATGTGTGGAGTCAAATGCATTTAATAAACCACGCCACAATACATAGATGCGTGATGTGGTTTCCACGTCACTATATTTTTATGTCATTTATTTGGTGACATATTAGATTGATGATAATCTGTCATTTGGTTGATAATGCAACAAAATTATAAATATGGTGATATAATTGAGAAAAAAAAACAGTGTCAAAATCGCAATTTTGGTAAACATAGTGAGTTTATTGTATTTTCTGAAAAATAGGTAACGAAAAAAACTCGGTGTCAAATTCGAAATTTTGTGGTGATATAGTTACTTTTTTTGCAATTTGTCCTTATAATAATAATAATAATAATAATAATAGTTTTATTTTAACAATAATTGATTTGATTTGATGTCGTTTTAACTTAAATTTTTTTTTTTGGACTATTATTGTGTTATTTTTTTTTGTCTGGACTATCCTTATGTTAAAAAAAATTACGAACAATTATATGTATGTTTGTTCGTGAGTTTTATTTAGCGACTACGAAAGTCATAACAAAATAATAACACTAGATAGTTCGAACGAAAAAAATGACACATGGATAGTCCGAATGAAAAAATTAACACAAGGATAGTCTAAATTAAAAAATATCCGAACAAAAAAAACTAATACATGAATAGTTCGAACGGAAAAAGTAACACAATGATAGTTAATTTGAATGAAAAAAATAACACAAAAATAATCCGAACAAAAAAAATATTTTTCATGTTAATAATAATAAAAATATGTATTTATTAAAAATATTAAAACAATAAAATAACAAAAAAGACAAAAAACAAAAAAAAAATTAAAAACAACAAAAACAAAAAAATAAAAAAAATAACAAAAATAAAAAAGAAATATAAAAAGAAATTAAGGCGTATATAGAGAAACCCCTATCATAAAAAAATCATCATTTCAGCTTAGGTTAATGACCTAGAAATGTAACAAATTTTTGTTTTTCTTCATATTTAGGTAATCATGTTTTTTCGTTCACATTTGACCATTGAACTTATTTGATCTGTTCAAAATAGGGTAATATGATTGGTAATTACGATAATATGACAGGTCAAACAAGTTTATTGGTCAAATGTGTATGAAAAAAACATGGTTACCTAAATATAAACAATAACCAAAGTTTTTTTACCCGTTTTGGTAATATTGGACAAGAACCGTCTCAGGGATTGTGCCATAGGATTATGCTATGACAGTCAATGAACAATTAGGTTAGGCTTGGTCTAACCCAGTTCAGTCCTGGCTAGTCATGGGCTAGAATTTGTTGTTAGGTCTTTAAAGCACATACAACCTAACTCCTTAAACGTATACAACCTAACCCTAACTAGCTGGGCCTAAACTGGGTTGGCTCAAGATTTGACCATCTCCTCATACAAAAGATCAGACAACCCAATTTCATATCACATCAATGGATTTTATGCTTACTTGTACTTAATATAAAGACTCCAATATTACTAAAATAGGTAAGAAACTTTGGTTTTTGTCTATATTTGGGTAACCATGTTTTTTTCGTATATATTTGACTAGTAAATTTGTTTGATCTGTTTATAATAGGGTAATATTACCGTTAATTACCAATTATATTACCTTATTTTGAACAGATCAAACAAATTTAATAATCAAATGTGTACGAAAAAGACATGATTATGAACAAAAACAAAAATTCTTACTTTTCTAGTTCATTAACCCTTTCAACTTTATCAAAAAAATAAACATTTATCTTGCAATCATATTTTTTTCATTGAATCCGCTTTTTCGGTACTTTATCATATGGGTTTTTTAGTTATTGGTAAAAAGGACTATCACTTTTCATGTGGACGATATCGTTTGCAATAAGAATGTCGTTATTTTTGCAGAAGCTTTATTTTTTGTTTTTATAATTGACTAGACATCCAACACGTGAACTAAAAATTAAAGACAAAGTTTCAAAAATAATCCTTATGGTTTTAAAAAATAGCAACTTAAAGATATCTTTCGTTAGGGTAACACCGGTGGTCCTAATGTTTCCAAATTCGACACCGATGGTCATTGGGTTTAATGTTGTTAGGTTATCTCCGTTAGATTCGGGACATTTTCGTCCTTTCACTTGTTTCCAAAGCATATACACCGTTTTTGAAAATTTTGTCTTAATCCGAGTATTGGAATCGAACATCAGATTCTTCAATTTTATCAGGTACTATTTCAGATTCTTCTGCATCTACTCATTGTCTATGCAATCTTTTATGGTGTTTCGATGTGTTGGCGTGACCCAATTACTCTCAAAAGTGTTGATTAGTTTATTGCCAAAAGTTAAACATGTTTGGTGCTTAACTGTTTATACGTTTGTCTCTTACACCCCGTTCCTGAGTTATAGCAAAGAAAATAAGAGAAGATAAAAGAAAGTAAGAAGAGAAAAGAAAGGAAAAGAAATTTGTCTTTTGTGTTCATGAGTTGGAGAGAAGTGGAAAGAAAGTTAAACATTTTGTTCTTTCACTCCAAATTCTTCCAAATCTGAAGGAAAGTTAGGAGCGAAAATGATCGTTCCATTTCCTTCCACTTCATTCCTTTAATAAAACTTGGGAACACCAATTTCTTTTACTTTCCTCTCACATCCACCAATGTTTTTTTTTTCTCCTTAAATTGAACTCGGAAACGGGGTGTAATTTTTTTTGCATCTATTCGTTGTCGATTTGAATTCATTTCATAAAAGTTGGTTTGTGCGTCTAAGCTTAACTGTGTCGGGGCTTGGATTTTAGTATAAATTGTGAAGGAAACGAATATATTTTAGCACTTTTGAGTTGTTTCAAGAGCACACCCATCAACTATAAGGGTGTTTGGCTAAAGCTTACCAAAGGCTTATTTTTCGAACTTATTTTTTATAAGCTTATTTTTTTCTAGTTTATTTTTTATGAGCTTGGTTTATTTTCTTAGTATAAGTCATAATAAACTCTTAAGTTGGAAATAAGTCAGAAAAAATAGATTTATAAAAAATAAGCTCGAAAAATTATCTCTAAGTTTACCCAAAACACCATGTGTTCCTTAGGACTTATTTCAATCTCCGGCTATTATTGTCTCTCGTTCCCCAGTTTAGCAAAAGAAAAGAAGATAAAAGAAATTCACGAAACAAAGGAAAGGAAACCAAATTTTCTTTTGTGTTTCGAGCCGGAGAGAAGTAGAAAAACAAATATTTTGTTCTTTCATTAAGGAAAGCTACGAGGGAACCGGGTGTAATGGATACGGCATGGGAGAATGACGGTGGTGAACTTAGTTCGCCTGCTTCACAGGAAAACCAAAACGCTCAAGATCCGTCGGTAGAGGTGGAGAACAGAGAAGTCATCTGCAAAGAAATCTAAGGACGCAAACGGAGAAGAAAGTAACACTGAGATTGAAACAGTTGAGAAAACCAAGAGCTCAAATGGTACTAGTTCGAGTTCTAGTGATAATTTAGATGACGGATTCAAATGAGAAGAAAGAAGTTGTTCTTGAACCTGAAGCTGAACAGTCAAACAGACAACTGATAAAGTTGAAGGGTTGGAGATTTCCCTTATTGTTGATCCAGTTGATGAAACCAAGAACGAAGAGACACAAGAATCAGTTCCAGCAATTGAACCAATGCCTGAAACAGTACCTGCTAAATTGAATAATAGGTTTCCCCCATTGTTGAACCAATTAAGAATCTGAGTATCAGAATCGAACCATCTTAGAAAAGACAGATGAGTGCATGGAACCTGATTGTTCAGCTCATCAACAACGTTGGTGAAACCTGACGGAGGCGGCCATAAGTGAGGAAGAAGATGAAAGTTGGGGGAAGGAGATATCGCCGGAGGTGAGGCTATTGTGGTTGGGGAAGACGATGATGGCTTGGGGTTAAAAGAAATAAGGACGAAAATGCCCCGTCTCTAACGGAGATAACCTAACGGCATTAAACCCAGGGACCATCCGTGTCGGATTTGGAAACGTTAAGGACCACCGATATTATCCTAACGAAAGATATCCTTAAATTACTACTTTTTACAAACTATATGTACCATTTTTGAAATTCTATCAAAATTAACATATCAGACAGAAACACCATTATTGCCTTTTGTTTTCTTCACGTTCCATATCACCGATTCCAATCCACGAAATTTCTCCAAGATTTCCAAGGTAATCATCAGTGTTTTGCTTGAAGATCAATATTACTTTTTAATTTTAATTTTAAGGGTTGATCAAATCTTCAAATCCCCACACTTTCAAATCCTTTCTGTGATTTTTTTAAAACTGAATTCGTTTCCCTACAATACCATTTGTTTTCTGTCAACTTGTACTTCAATGCAAGCCATGCTTCTTAATCCCTAAGTAGAGACGTTTTGTTGTTGAGATTTGTGTATCGAAATGATAATATCACCTGATCGTTAATTTATGCTGCATATGTAATCATCTTAGGTCAGCGGATTGGTGGAAGTTTGAACAATCAGTGGTTTGCAACTTTGGGAGGAGCAACAGAGGCACGGTTGACTTTCGATTCTCCTGATCCACTGAATAAGGAACGGTGTTCAAATTTTAATTACTTCTATTCCTTCCGATTACTTGATACCAGAACTACATCCACTTCAATGGCGGAACCAAAGAAGATAATCATAGACACCGATCCTGGCATTGGTAAGTGCTTCTTTCTGGAGTCTATGGATTACTCTCATCATGATCATGATCATCATCTTGTTAAATCTAAGCTTTTCCCCTTTTCTATTCAAAATTTGAGTTTATGCACTTTATCCTAGAAACTAAGTACACCATCCAATTACAAATAAACTGTGGCTAATAATAGATGATCTTTTAATCCATGTTGTGTGCAATTATTGAATCAGACGATGCCATGGCAATATTTCTGGCATTAAGGTCACCAGAAATAACAGTGATTGGGCTTACGACTATTTATGGCAACGTTTACACCACACTTGCCACTAGAAACGCATTGCATCTGGTAAGCCATTTCATGATCTCTTTTACATAAAAAAAGTACTAGCTGTGAATTCTTCTGTGATTAACATTCTTTGTCATCATACTAACTAAACTGAAGATATTGATGTTTTGTTATTTATATATATAGTTGGAGGTTGCTGGGAGAACAGATATCCCTGTTGCAGAAGGATCTCATGTCAGTTATATGGTACATCTCCTTCCATTTCTATTAGCTTGATATCTTTTCAAAAATCTTATGTTTCTTCTGTTTCTTTTTTCTCCATGTGTTAAGAAAGCCACAAAGCTTCGAGTTGCAGACTTTGTCCATGGAGTAGATGGACTTGGAAACCAGAATTTTCCTCAGCCAAAGTCAAAGCCAATAGAAAAGTCAGCTGCAGAATATTTGGTGGAGCAGGCTAATCTTTACCCTGGAGAAATCACTGTGGTGGCATTGGGTCCCCTTACCAATATTGCATTGGTCTCATTTCCATCTTTTTTAATTAAGGAATTAACCGTTTCTTGAAACACTTTTTAAAGAATCTTTTTAATTGTTGCAGGCGATTCAACTGGACCCCACATTCACTAAAAAAATTGGACAAATAGTTCTTCTTGGTGGTGCTTTTGCAGTAAATGGGAATGTGAATCCAGCTTCTGAGGCTAATGTAAGTAACTTTATGATTGTAATTATATCCCAAACATTTTGTTGTTATTTATTTACAATTTATTAATTTCTCCCATAGATTTTTGGTGATCCAGAAGCTGCTGATATTGTGTTTACTAGTGGAGCTGATGTTGTGGCTGTTGGAATCAATGTTACTCATCAAGTTATTATGAAAGGTAATCCAAATCCTTTTTTTATATTTTTCTGAAAAGTCAACTTATTATATGATTATGAATTTATGATGATTTTACTAGTATTAACAGTTGCTAATAATATGTTTGTAGATAGTGAGCTTGAAAACATGGCAGAATCAGAAGGAAAATTTGCCAAGTATTTATCCAAGATCCTGGATTATTACTTTTCTTATCATCGTGATGCATACAGCATGAAAGGTGAAAGATTGAATTTTTTTTAAAAAAAAAACATAATGTTGATTTCTATAACTTTTGATGTGGTCTTTTATGTTAAATAATTTTTTTTTGTGTGTAGGTGTTTACCTACATGATCCTACAGCACTTCTTGCAGCTGTTAATCCTTCACTGATGACATACACAGAAGGTGTTGTCAGAGTCCAAACAACTGGCATCACAAGGGGTCTAACCTTGTTTTTCAACAAACAGAAAAGGTGAAAATGTTTTTTTAATCTTTTATTTTTTTGAGTAAATCAAAGTTTTTGTTCCTATATGCTATGTTGATTTTTTTGGATATGGTTTAAAAAAGAATCTTTTTCACTTTCTAGTCTTTATTTATATGACTGTTTTATAACACTTTTAGTCCTTGGTCGTCTAAGTTAACCACCTAAGCCCATAGAAATGACCATTTTGCCCCTGTATAAGTGTAAACAAATATTAGAAAGAATGTTGCTATTTCTTGCATTTAACCCAAAGGCATTGATTTACAATTTGAAAAAACTTGTGTGCATGTTTTTGACTTGTATGAATCTGTTATTTTTTACTATGCAAGGTTTAATGAAGCGACTGAATGGAACAACAAACCGACAGTGAAAGTGGCAGTGACAGTTGATGCTCCTGCAGTTGTGAAATTAGTAATGGATCGCCTCATGAATTCATAACCTCCATTCATTTTTTTTTTAAAGTTGTTGACATATTGTCTAATAAAAACATTTCTATTTCAATTCATATGAATTATTTGTCCCTAACAGTTTTTCATTTCAATATTATTGTTATTTTTTTTTATATAAGTTATAAATTATTTTTTATCTTTGAAATTGAAAAAGTAAATGCGAACGATGCATCCATTTTAAATATTTTCCGAAACAAGGAGCAAGCTTTTACATTTTTATGGACAAAACGGTCAATTCGCAAGTGGAGGAGGCAAAATTGTGACAGCCAATCGATCAAAGAGGGAGTAAAGAATTGAAGAGATTTTAAAATTTATTATATATTTAAAATTTATTATATACTAGGTGTGAGACCCGTATGTTATACGGGTTCGATAAAACAAAAAATTAAATATG
This sequence comes from Lactuca sativa, assembly GCF_002870075.4. Lineage (NCBI taxonomy): Eukaryota > Viridiplantae > Streptophyta > Magnoliopsida > Asterales > Asteraceae > Lactuca > Lactuca sativa. The sequence continues at coordinate 308,952,080 of NC_056627.2, read as the reverse complement.
AAAGTTTAAACAAAGATTTATTTAAATTTAAAATTTTAGATTTGAAATTTAAAATTAAAAATTTGAATTTAAGAGGAAACATATTAAATATTATATGAGTAGTAATATTATAATTTATTGGTTATTTTCAATTAAGATAATTATTAATTGAGGTGTAAATATGATGTGTTAATTAAGAAAAGATAAAAAATAAGAAAATGACAAATGAAAAAAACATTTAATCAAAAATATTAAAAAATGACATTTGTCCAAGTTAATGAGAGAGTGACATGTGGCAAAAAAAACTTTCATTTATTAAGAAAGATTTTGTTGAAATTTAAAACTTTGTTATGAATTTGCCCCAAATTTTGTGTTTCTTTACAAATTTATTTTTCTAGAACTTTTTAAAGGCTTTTTATAATGGTTTATAATTTTATTAATGTCTAAGAAAAGTTGCAGAAAATAAATTTGTAAAAACACACTAAATTTGGGATGAATCCATAACAAAATTTCAAATTCGGATCAAATTTATAATAAAATTTAAAATTTGAGTTGAAATTGTAAAATTTAAAAGAGAGGAGTCATATTCAATCCTACATAGCATGGGAACCATATAGGTAAACATGAATCGATAAAATTGGTTACTTGGTAACTCTGAAGTTAGTTTCAAAAAATAACGATAACCCTTATAATATTACAAGATAACTAATGTTGATTAATTTAATCTAATCAAATTACTATATAAGATAGGATATAATAAAACAAGTCCTCACGATGTCACTCTTTTCCTCACGTAGATCGACTTCTCATTTTCTTAATATGAGAACCACATTCGGTATCCATTACCCGTTATGCCACGTCATCATGTAGCTAAGTTGATACGTACGTTATACCTAACCATTTTAAGTTTTTAACTCTATTTTCTTTACAATTATATGTTGCTTCTCATTTATAACACATCGTAACACACAAGAAATACAAATCTCATTCTCCACGTATTTTTCTCTAAAACTTTTAGTTTAACATTTTTATAATCACACAAGTAGTCACATGAGACGTTCCGTTACTAGTTTGACAACTGCAGGAGCATCGACTGTTACTGCTACTTTCACTGTCCGTTTGTTGCTCCATTCAGTCGCTTCATTAAACCTTGCATAGTAAAAACAACAAAATACATATTGCAAATGTGTTAAGTTAGACGGATAACCATGACTTTTGGGCAAAATGGTCATTTTTACCTATTACGCTTGTTGAAAAACAATGTTAGACCCCTTGTGATGCCAGTTGTCTGGACTCTAACAACACCTTCTGTGTATGTCATCAGTGAAGAATTAACAGTTGCGAGAAGCGCTGTTGGATCGTGAAGGTAAATACCTATATATATCAGGGTAAAATGGTCATTCGCATGGATCAATAGTTCCATACCATCACCAACGAACATATTGTGTTTTTTCTATATAATATAAAAGGAGTCATCAAAACTTACAGAAAAAAACATCATGTTTTAAAAAATACGTACCTTTAATGTTGTATGCATCACGATGATAAGAAAAGTAATGATCCAGGATTTTGCACAAATACTTGGCAAATATTCCATCCGACTTTGCCAAGTTTGTAAGATCATTGTCTACAAACATATTATAAGTATAAGCGTAAATACTATCATGAATATGATGTGTAACAAATTGGCCAAAAATAACTAAAGTTGAGCTACATAAAATGAAAAAAAAAAATTTACTTTTCATGATAACTTGACGAGTAACATTCATGCCAATTGCCAAAACATCAGCTCCACTAGTAAATACGATATCCGCAGCTTCTGGGTCACCAAAAATCTGCTTTTCCAAATTAAATGTAAATAATCAACAAAAAAATGTTGTATGACATTTTCAAGACACACACAAGCAAACAGTGTTTCTATGTTTCTTGTTCGAGTTTATGAAGAGTGGATGCGATCAAATTGTATGATAGTTACAAACTTCATGAGTAGATATTAACGGAGACAATGTGAAAAAAGGCAACACAACATCCCCTTAGTCATTTAAGTGGGATCTTATCTCCCAAATCCCAACTTAAATCACAAACAGGCATACACTTTCAACCCAAGAAAATAAGAAGCTATTAACTAAATCCAATTTTCAATAGAGAGTTGATGATACTTATGTTGACTTAGCTAATTCCTATAGTGACATGCATGATACATCTAACTGTAAAACTTCTTGTATTGTTTAGTGTACTTATTCGTATTTAGTTTCCAAAAGAAAAATGAAGGACTTACATTAGTCTCGGCAGCTGGATTCACATTCCCATCTATTGCAAAAGCACCACCAAGAAGAACAATTTGTCCAATTTTTTTGGTGAATGTGGGGTCCAGTTGAATCGCCTGAAACATTTAAAAAGATTCTTTAAAAAGTGTTTCAAGAAACGATTAATTCCTTAATCAAAAAAGATGGAAATGAGACCAATGCAATATTGGTAAGGGGGCCCAATGCCACCACAGTGACTTCTCCAGGATAGAGATTAGCCTGCTCCACCAAATATTCTGAAGCTGACTTTTCTATTGGCTTTGACTTTGGCTGAGGAAAGTTCTGGTTTCCAAGTCCATTCATCCCATGGGCAAAGTCGCGAACTTGAAGCTTTGTGGATTTCTTAGCACACAAACAAAAAGAAAGGGTAGAAAAGATATGATTGATCAAAACTTTCTTGTGAAGTGTGCAAAAAAAAAGAAAAGAAATGGAAGGAGATGTATACCATATAACTGACATGAGATCCTTCTGCAACAGGGATATCTGATCTCCCAGCAACCTCCAACTATATATATAAATAACAAAACATCATCATCTTTAGTTTAGTTAGTATAACAAGTGACAAAATTTTGATTATACGGAATCAGAGAATAATTTAAAGATGGTATTTTCTAAAGCAAAAAAAAATGAAATGGATTTACCAAGTGCAATGCATTTCTAGTGGCAAGTGTGGTGTAAACGTTTCCAAAAATAGTCGTAAGCCCAATCACTGTGATTTCTGGTGACCTTAATGCCACAAATATTGCCATGGCATCATCTGAATGAACAATTGCACATAACATGGATACAAATTAAGCATGTGATGTAGGTGTATATATATAATGTATTTGATATCTGGATGGTGCTCTTATTTTCTAGGCCAAAGTTTCGTACACTCAAATGATTTGAAAATGGAAGGGAGAAAACCTTCAATTTAACAAGACGATGATGATGATGATGATGATGATAGTAATCCATAGACTGCTGAAAGAAGAATTTACCGATGCCAGGGTCGGTGTCTATGATTATCTTCTTTGGTTCCGCCATGGAAGTGGATGCAATTCTGGTAATCAGGTAATGGAAACAACAGAAATAAAAAGGGAAACAGCTGTTTCTTAATCAATGGATAAAGGATTTGTATGATTGATTTAAAACCTCAGGAGAATCGAAAGTCGGCTGTGGCTCTGGTTGTTATTCTCCCGAAGTTGCAAACCGCTTATTGACAGTGATTGTTCAATCTTCCCTTAACTGGATGACCTAGATGAAGACGACTGCAGCATAAGTTGACGATCAAAGTGACATTAGTATTTCGATACATAAATCTAAGAAATGAAAATGATTTCCACGTGTTGGCTCTCTCTGTGAGACTGTGACAAATGTTGTAGACAGGGTCCAGGGATTAACAAACACGACTTGCATGCACTATAGACGTATTGTCTTCTTTGTAAGAATTATGCACCACACGACAAAAATTATGCGGAAACAAAATTGGAAGTAAAATTTGAATTCGTTTTCATGGCTGAGTATAAAAAAATTATGATTAAGTATTAATTAGTTATTATTGTATATACATGTGAAACCTAAAATTGTCTCTTCAAAAGAGTCATTGCGGATGAGATGCACTAACACTCCCTTTCAAAGTAATATGCTCGATGAGGCTAAACAGGAATGTGTTTAGCCACGGGTGCGGGATGTCGGCTCTAATATCATGTAAATATATGTAGAACCTAAAATTGTCTCTCCAAAAGAGCCTTTGTGGAGAGAAGGAGGACTCCAGTATATATAGTCACTTATATTACCATGTCGCAACGATGTGGGATGCAGTAACAATTATTTTATGTTATCTTTGTCGTATCGTGATTTGCTTGTCGTTTTATAATTGGTTTGTTTTCGTATTAGTTAAACAAACGCGACATCTTGTCATGCTGTGTTCGTGATACATAAAACTTTATTGTGCCGTGTCGTATCAGACAAAGACACGACACGATCATCCGATTTACCATTCCTACCTTCTCGTAACCATTAGGTCTTTCTGAGATCATTTTTATCTTCTTTTGGACCGGTTCGGTCATGTATTGTTCTAATTAGATGGGTCTCATAGTCTTTTTGTTCTTTGTTTTTTAGTTCCAATTCGAATTTTGGTCTTTATATGTTTGACTGTTTGATTAAATTAGTCGATATTATTATGCATTAACAATTAAAGGATCATATAAAATGATTAGTTACCCGTTATTATTGTTGGGCTAGTGAAGCCATAAATGACAAAGTTCAAGGGCCAATATTGTAACTTTACAATTAATTGGTTCATGTGTGAAGACTTGGAGTACTTTCTAATGAAAAACATGCTACTCGTTAAATTGGAAATTTGTACGTAGCTTCAAAGTTAAGAATATGCAGTAGGCATGTGATACATTAAATGCATGAGACACACAAGTCAAAATTTGCAGCAACATATACGTATATGTGTGTGAATTGAAGAAGAAGGTTACGGCTCAAAAGACTATAAATATTCATTTTCTCTTCATTTGTTAGATACACAATAACCATAACATCATAGAGAGTAGATACATAGATAAATTAGTGAGGTATTAATTTTTGTGCAAAGCCTTAATTTTTGGCAGCCAAAAATTACGAGTGATATCTTACGGTCAGTGATCAGATTACAAGTGCAGATTTTAGCCTTGTATGATTGTAATTTCCTTGGTGTTAATAAAATCCCCTCTCTATCGTTCGCCCGTGGATGTAGGTCAGATTAGACCGAACCATGTTAAATATTGTGTTCAGCTTCGTTTGTAATTTTTCAGTAGTTTTTATTCCGCGAGTTTTACCGAAATCATTTATCAAATTTTAGAAGTGCTTAACTTGTCTCGTTGCATTCCCAGCAAACTGGTATCAGAGCTATGGCTGAAGATGGGAAAGTTAAGATCGAAAAATTTGATGGTCAAGATTTCGGTTTCTGGAAAATGCAAATCGAAGATTATCTCTACCAGAAGAAGTTACACCAACCTTTGTCCAAAGACAAACTAGAAGCAATGATGCAGGAAGAGTGGGACTTATTAGATTGGCAGGCACTCGGAGTGATAAGGTTGTCATTGGCAAAGAATGTCGCTTACAATATTGTCAATGTGAAGACAACCTACAATCTGATAAATGTGCTGTCTAATATGTACGGAAAACCTTCGGCAACAAATAAGGTTTTATTGATTCGACAACTTGTAAATTTGAAGATGAAGTAGGGTAGCTCGGTGACAGACCACGTGAACGAATTTAACTCAATAATATCAAGATTGATATATGTTGATATTGGATTTGAAGATGAAGTCATGGCGTTGCTACTATTATCATCGTTACCCGATAGTTGGTCCGGCATAGTGACGATCGTTAGCAGTTCAGCCAGAGGTGCCAAGCTATCATTCGAAGGTATTCGCAATTTAATCCTTGGTGAGGATGTACGCAGAAGGAGTGTCCAATAATCTTCCAGTAGTCTTCTAACTACTGAAGGCAGAAGAAGAAAGACCAACATATGAGGTGGTTGTAGAGGAAGATCAAAGTCAAGAAAGAGAGGTCAGTCGAAGAACAGGAAAGATATTACCTATTGGAACTGTAATGAGAAAGGTCATTTCAGAAATCAGTGTCCAAAGCCTTCGACGGACAAAGGCAAGAAGGAAGTAAATATGGCAGCAGATTCTAAAGATGATGCGCTCATTTGTTGTGTCGAAAACTCAACTGAATCCTGGATCATGGATTCTGGTGTGTCGTTTCATGCTAGTCACTGCAGAAAAGTAATGCATAATTTCAAGCAGTACAAAGGGAAAGTCAGATTAGCAGATAACAAGAGTCTGGATATTACTGGAGTTGGGGATGTGGCCCTCAAGACAATCTTGGGTACGAAGTGGACTTTGAAGAATGTTAAGTTCATTCCAGAATTGAAGAGGAAGTTAATATCTGTGGGGCAGCTTGATGGTGAAGGTCACCATGTTACATTTGGTGATCATTAGTACCAAGTGAAAAAGGGAAACTTAGTTGTTGCTAGAGGTCAGAAGCGGGGTACACTATATATGGTGGAGGTTTCTGATGCTGAAGTACATGTTGTTGAAGAAGTTGGGATATCCACTCTATGGCACCAAAGACTTGGACATATGAGTGAGAAAGGAATGAAGATGCTAGCATCCAAAGGAAGAATACCAGATTTGAAGACTGTGATAGTTGACTTCTGTGAGCCTTGTATTCTGGGTAAACAGAAGAAGGTTACTTTCACAAAGATAGGTCATCCGCCCAAGTCCATGAAGTTGGAGTTAGTTCATTCAGATGTTTATGGCCCCAATTCAGTTTCTTCAGTGGGAGGGTCCCGATGTTACGTTATTTTCATTGACGAATGCACAAGGAAAGTTTGGGTTTATTTCTTGAAGCATAAGTCTGAAGTTTTCAGCACATTCAAGAAATGGAAAGCTATTATAGAGAATGAAACAAACTTGAAAATCAAGTGTTTCAGATCAGGCAATGGGGGTGAATACAGTAGCAAAGAATTTGTTGATTATTATGCTGACCAAGGAATCAGAATGCAGAAGACAGTTCCGGAGACACCTTAGAAAAATGGAGTAGCAGAGATGATGAACCACACATTGAACGAGAGGGCTAAAAGCATGAGACTACATGCAGGTTTACCAAAGATGTTATGGGTAGATTCGGTCAACACAGATGCATATTTAATCAACAGAGGACCCTCAGTCCCCATAGGGTTCAAGATTCCAAAAGAGGAATGGCAAGGTCAGGAGATTTCTCTCAAACACTTAAATGTATTTGGTTGTGTCTCGTATGTTAAAGTTAAAGACTCGGAGAGAGACAAGCTAGAGGCAAAGGCAAGGAAGTGCACCTTTATAGGTTACGGGTTAGATGACATGGGGTACCACTTCTGGGATAATGAGAATAAGAAGGTTATCAGAAGTCGGGATGTGGTGTTCAACGAGAATGCTCTATACAAGGATGAACTTGCAAAAAGCTCCAACGGTGACAAGCAACCAAAAAAGAAGGATCAAGTTGAGTTAGAAGAAATATCAGATGATGACGTTGTAAAACCTATTAGTACTCCAAAGATAGGTGAAAGTTCAGGAAGCAGTGGGAGCTCTGATGTATCTGGAGATAGTGGGAGTACAGTGGATAGTAGCTCAGAGGATAAGGTTGCAAATGATGCAGAAACCAGAACTCCTATTATCCGTAGATCCACTAGAGTACGAAGACCTGCAGTCAGGTATTCTCCTTTAGCTAATTACTTGTTGTTGACTGAGAATGGTGAACCTGAGTCTTATCTAGAGGCCTTAAGGATGAAAGATTCCATACAGTGGAAGAAGGCTATAGAAGATGAGTTGAGCTCACTTGATAAGAACCATACTTGGTCCTTGGTCAAGCTCCCGGCAATGAAGAAAGCACTATAGAACAAATGGGTGTTTTGGGTTAAAGATGAGATTGATGACACCAAACGATACAAGGCAAGGTTGGTTGTCAAAGGGTATCAACAAAGGAGAGGAGTTGATTATGATTAGATATTTTCTCCAGTTGTAAAGATGACTACAATCAGAATGGTCTTGGGTATTGTAGCCTTTGAAGATCTCCATCTAGAGCAGCTAGATGTGAAGACAACTTTTCTCCATGGTGACCTGAAAAAAGACATCTACATGAAACAACCAGAGGGTTTTCCCACAGTTGGTAAGGAAAATCTGGTGTGCAAACTAAAGAAAAGTTTGTATGGATTGAAGCAAGCTCCAAGACAGTGGTACTTGAAGTTTGATAGCTTCATGCAAAGGAGTGGGTACAATAGATGTGAAATGGATCATTGTTTTTACTTGAAGAAATTCAACTCCTCATTCATCATCCTTTTATTGTATGTTGATGACATGTTGATCGTTGGGTCCGACATGCAGGAGACCAACAAGCTTAAGAAGCAGTTGTCCAGAGAGTTCGGGATGAAGGACCTAGGGGCTGCTAAGTAGATATTGGGTATGAGTATAGCCAGGAACAGAGGTATCGGTACACTAAAACTTTCACAAGCTAAGTACATCAAGAAAGTTTTAGAAAAGTTCAGCATGGCAGATGCTAAAGCCAGAAGTACACCTTTGGGAAGTCAGTTGAGACTCTCAAAGAAGCAATCCCCAAAGATGGAAGAAGACAAGGAATAGATGACTAAAGTTCCCTACGCATCTGCAGTTGGTAGCTTGATGTATGCTATGGTATGCACCAGACCAGACATTGCTCATGCAGTGGGAGTTGTGAGCAGGTTCATGTCAAATCCAGGAAAAGAGCATTGGGAGGGAGTAAATTGGTTGCTACGCTACTTGAAAGGAACATATGAGGTTGCCCTATGTTTCAGAAGAAAGGGTGTGATCTTAGAAGGGTTTGCCGATGCTGATTTGGGTGGATGTGTGGATTCAGGAAAGGGCATAGCAGGTTATGTGTTCACGATTGGATGTACATCAATCAGTTGGATGTCTAGGTTACAAAAGAGTGTTGCTCTCTCAACCACAGAAGCAGAGTATATGGCTATTGCAGAAGCAGCCAAAGAGCTTATATGGTTGAAGAACTTTCTATCAGAACTTGGAATGCATCAGGTGGATTGTGTATTGCATTGTGACAACCAGAGTGCAGTTTACTTGGCAAAGAATCCAGTGTTTCATAGTAGAACGAAACACATTCAGATGAGGTACCATTTTATTCGAGAATTAATTAATGATAGAACTCTAAATCCGAAGAAAATCCTTGGAACGAAGAATCCAGCAGATATGTTTCACCAAGGTGGTTCCAATGAAAAGTTGAAGCTTTGTATGGCTTCAACCGGCCTTTCAGAAGTTTGAGAAAAGGCATGGCAGAGAACGAGAGAGAGAGAGAGAGGGAGTGGGAGAGATTAAGGAATGTTGCAAAGCTTTTGAATGGCAGAGAAATAATAAGTCATTTAAGTCTCCAAGTGGAAGATTGTTGCGCTAGTGAAGCCATAAATGACAAAGTTCAAGGGCCAATATTGTAACTTTACAATTAATTGGTTCATGTGTGAAGACTTGGAGTACTTTCTAATGAAAAGCATGTTATTGGTGAAATTGGAAATTTGTACGTAGCTTCAAAGTCAAGAATATGCAGTAGGCATGTGATACATTAAATGCATGAGACACATAAGTCTTAATTTGCAGCAACATATACGTATATGTGTGTGAATTGAAGAAGAAGGTTACGGCTCAAAAGACTATAAATATTCATTTTCTCTTCATTTGTTAGATACATAATAACCATAATATCATAGAGAGTAGATACACAGATAAATTAGTGAGGTATTAATTTTTGTGCAGAGCCTTAATTTTTGGCAACAAAAAATTACGAGTGATATCTTACAGTCAGGGATCAATCAGATTTTAGTCTTGTATGATTGTATTTCCTTGGTGTTAATAAAATCCCATCTCTCTCGTTCGCCCATGGATGTAGGTCAGATTAGACTGAACCACGTTAAATATTGTGTTCAATTTCGTTTGTAATTTTCAGTAGTTTTTATTCCGCGAGTTTTACCGAAATCATTTATCAAATTTTAGAAGTACTTAACTTGTCTCGTTGCATTCCCAACAATTATAACATTTAAACAATCAACACACTACATATATAAAAGTCTTAGTTTACCAATTATTATTACACTGTAACAATCAACACACTATACATATGAAAGTCATAGTTTACCCATTATTATTACAGTGTAGCAATCAACATACTATATATATGAAGGTCTTAATTTATAGGAACGTGTATATTGCCTAATATTACATAGTATATTAATGATTTGTTTGTTGGAATATGTATTATTTTTGTGTTTAGATTAAATAACATAAATTTCATTACATTTGGATATCATAAAAATCATTATTTATTTATTTATTTTTATTTTAACGTCCAGAATATGATTCCATCAAATAATGATATGCATGCCACGCCATCAAAGAGTTCCACATCAACATGCGTTGTTAGCCAACAAGACATGATAAGTGGTAAGTATTGAAACAAATTGAAAAAACCAATAACTGAAACAAAAATAATTACAATATCATAAAATTTTTGACATCCACCCATTTTGTTTTTTTGGCCATAACTTTTTTTCTTCTTTGAAAAAAAATTAAAAATACCAAAGTTATTAAAATTTAATTCTCTACAAATAAGCATAATCATAAAAATTTGATTTTTTTTTTTAATTTGTAATATTTATAAAAAAAACCCAGAAAAAAGAAAAATTTTCAAAAATTATAAAAATTTAAGTATACATCTACTCATTATACTAGTGACTTTGTAAAAAGAATATTTAAAAAGTAATGTGTTTTAGACACCAAACTTGATTTTAAAAAATTATAAGTTTTTAAAATAAATGTTGAATATAATATGATCCAAATAGAGATGATTCAAATATTATGATTCAACATGTTTATGATCATTAACTTGTTATGATCTAGAAATATTTTGATTCAAGTATTTTATGATCCTTAATTATTATATATTTTATAAATCAAAATTAAATGATTCAAAAAATATAATGATCCAAATGTTGTATTGAACAAAAACTTTATTTAATTCAATATATTATGATCTAAAATCATATGATTCATAAATGATATGATCCAAATTACTATGATTCAAAATGATATTCTCCAAATTTTTATGATCCAAATTAGTATCGTTATGGTTCAAATTTTTTTATAATGGTTAAACATCAAAAACTCGAATCGTTATTTAATTCAAAAATAAAAAGAAAAGAAATTTAAAAAGAAAAGAAAAAACGAAGCTTAACGAATGATTTGAAGGTTGTTTTTCAGAATCTCCTCTACCTTTATTTTTTAATAATAAATCCATAACAAAGCTCTGAAACCATGAATTGGTTGTTTTTCAGAATCTCCTCTACCTTTATTTTTTAAGGATAAATCCATAACAAGACTTTGATGCCAGGAATTGGTTACAGATGAAGTTAAGTTAAAAGTTGATCATTTAACTCAGTTAAATAACTTTGTTAGACAAAAGGCTTTTTTATTGAATTTTGCACACGAATGTGTGTAAATCTGGAACATTTAGCATTTATTTTCCTTTTAAAATTATCTCGTAGAGACGTTTGTAGCGTTAAATCTATTAAAGAAACTTCATCACTAATATAATTTAAATTTCTTTGATGTTGTTTAATAGCAATTCTGCAATCTTTTATTTGAGAAATCAAGAACTTATTAGGTTCTTGATTAGCTAATACTTTATTACTACTCATTTGAATTGTTATAAGATTTTTTGCTTTTTATAACAAATAATTTATTATAGAGTTTATAGTTTTTTAAATTGAAAAACTTTAACGAGATAGTTTTGTTATAACGAGCTGGTGATACTAGATGAAGTTTTCACTATAAATAAGTTTCAAGCTTAAACAAAATGTTTAGTGCAACTTGTGAGGTTTTACTTAAAATTATTGAAGATGGCACCGGTTCAATCAAACGCGACGCAGATTCAGCATATGAGGCTATTACTACATTTGAGTTCATTTTTGGTCTTCATCTCGAGAAAGAAATAATGGAGATCACTGATTTACTTTGCCAAGCTTTACAAAGACAATCTCAAGATATTTGTAATGCATTGAGGCTAGTTGAATCTACCAAATTGCTCTTACAAAAAATGAAAGATGAAAGATGGGATGGGTTGCTCTCTCTTGTTATGTCATTTCGTTAGGAACGCAACATTGATATCCCTGATATGTCTTCTCCATACTTTAGTAGAGGGGCTCGAGCTCGTAACGAGCGTAGTGATCATACACTTGAACATCATTACCGAGTGGATATATTTTATGAAGCAATTAATTGTCAAATATTGGAACTAAATCATCGATTAAGCGATAGCTCAACGGAGTTGCTTCGACTTTCAACAACTTTAGATCCTAAAAATGTTGATGAGCCTTTTCAAAGTGGTGATATAATTGAGTTAGTAGAGAAGTTTTATCCTAAAGATTTCAATGAACAAGAGAAAATAGTTTTGAGTATTCAACTTCAACATTATTAGATTGATGTCGTTCAACATGCAGATTATAAACTATTGACATCTATGTCAGAATTGTGTCAATGGTTGATAAAGACTAGAAGATTAATGAACTGTCATCTTATTTATCGAGTAGCTAGTCTCATACTTACTCTTCCGGTTTCTACTGCTACAATAGAGAGATCATTTTCGGCAATGAACCTCATTAAAACAAGGTTACGAAATAAAATGGAAGATGAGGTTTTGAATGACTCATTGGTTTTGCACTTCGAAAGGGAACTTGTTGAAAATATTAGTTTAGAGACAGTTGTAGAAGACTTTAAAAAAGCAAAAGATCGTCGTGTTCCACTTTGATAAACGATGTAATAGTCTTTATTAGTTTTCTTGTTTCACTTCTGATACGTCATAATTTTGAACCAAATAAAACTTTTTTATATAGTTTAATTATGAAGTTTTGATTTTGCCCCTAGTTATAGTGCTTGTGTTCCGTCCCTGGAGATCTGTGAGGAGATTTACTTGGAATGATGACCTTTATTTCAAGTAGCTCTTTGATTTTTTAACTAAATTCTTCGACATCTTGAGGACTGTATTTTATAGGTTTAACTGTGATGATAGTGGTCGGGTCGATTAATTTTATGTTTGCTTTCATCCATTGTTTGGACTTTACTCGGTCTATAGGATTTTCCGAGCAAACTTTTTTAAGTAAACTTTCAATTTTTGAAAATTTTCCTAGTTAAGATGAAATTTAAATTCTTCCTCGTTCTCCCATGTTTTAAAAGGCGAAGTTTCTTCAATTTTTCTTTGAGAGATGTTGATAGGTTTATGTTTTTTAATTTATGAATTATTTTTCATTGATTCTAAAAATCCTAGTTTTCCATTTCTATAAGTGTTTGTGATTTCAGTAATAATGATTTGAACACCATTGTTGTGGAAAGTAAATGTTTTTGAGATTTTGTACAAATGGTCTATACAAAAGATAAAAGTTATTTCCTACGATGAAATCTATTCCACATTCTTGTTGGTATACAGAGGGGATATGAAAGATTTCTCCGGCAAGTTTTATCTATAAATCAACACATTTTTTGTTGATAATTAGAGGTTCGTTTTCTATAGAAACCTTTATAGGTTTTGGAGTGTTAATCCAATGTTCTTCTGGAATAACATATTTACTTGCGATGCAAAGACTGGCTCCTGTATCAATAGAACAATTTAAACCAATTTGTTTATATCCGGCGAATCTAAATGTACCTTTAACATAGATTGAATTAGGATTTGAGATAGTATCACGTTTTTAGAGTTCATGACTTTTGAATCAGTCTGAATCAGTGTTTGATTTTGTAGATGAAGAAGATGATGATTCATCAAGAGGTTCTTTAATCAATGTGTAGAAGACTTGTTCATCTATAGGCCTAAGGTCCATAGATGACGCTATTTAAAGGAGTTTAACCTTTGTGGGTAATCTTTCCTATTAGGACACTCATTGGCATAGTCATTCTTCACTGCAAACCCAACATCTGCAATTCTTTTTATTTTTCGGACAAAATTTACTTTTGTCTTTTGAAAATCTTTTGATTTTTGGAAATATTTTCCCGGTTTAAACCGTCTAGTATTTTTCTGTTTTGAAAATCTTTTGCTGTTCTTTTTTGAATATTTATTAAAAGATTTCCTTGAAGAATTTTTGTTTTATGGGTAATTTTGCATCCATACTCTAAGGGTTTTTCTTTTGTTAAATGATTACAACAATTTTTGTTAAAACGTTTTAGTCTTTTTTGTGGGTTTGATAGATTACAAATTTCTGAATCTCATCAATAACAGTTCTTTTAGCAAAAGCAAGACCGTAAATTGTGGCATTTGTAGATTCGGTTATAAATTTGTTATGAGATTGTTGTCCTACAATAGGAATTTTTAATAGATACCGTTTGATCAACTCGGGATATAGAGTTGAATCATTTATTTTGTAAATATTTGTTTCATAGTCACAGGTGCAATGATCTAGAAAGCAAATATCACATATGGTAAGATTCGTTTTGATCTCTATTATTTGTTCATTGGATTTGTCTTCTATAAGATCTATACCAAGGAACATCATGTAGATGGCATCAAGCATGTCTACTATCATTGAGTTATGCTAATCCATTTTGTATTTTTGATAAAATTTTGAACAATTCCTGATGTTTTATGGTCAAACACTAAAAGGATAGATTCTTTTGTTGCATATTTTTCTTTGGTAGTCTGAATGATTAGACTTATTTCCGAAGTCCATCTGTCGATAAATTCTTTTCTATTTGTTTCAATGTTGTCAATATTGAGAATGTTTGTTCTAAACTGGTTTGGATTTCCAATTGGAAGATTTGGCATAGAACCAGTTCTATGACCTTGTTCAGTTTTTGGTCTTTTTCTTCTTTCACCTTGAAAAGAAGATTCTCAAGGAAGATAAAAAATTGGTTCGGTCTTATTCATCCTGAATTTAGGCTCTATATCAGAAGAAAGAGATTCTACTTCTTCTTCTGAAATATATACATAAGTTTCTTTGTCAGATGTTTCTTTTATGACGTTAATCGTTTCATCAAAGTGGAAAAGTTGTTTAAGTTCCTCAAATGTAGAGATTTCTTAGTTTACTGTATCCTTTCCTTTAGATTCAGCAAGATCTAGTAACATAAGAGCTTGATCAAGAATCAAACATTTGATCCATTGATTATTAATTCTTCATCTTCATAGTTATCCTAGAAGAATTTTTCTACTTTAGATAAATAGTCTATCATGTTGACTTAAAGTAGTCTTTAGGCCATGACATAGAACTGGGATTCCTTGAGGAGTTCTTCATTTCCTACATTATAATTAGGGTATGAGTACTTACCAGTGAATGGATTTTTATTGATTAATTTCTTTGTTGCAAGAACATTTTTGAAGTTCTTTTTGCGTTTCATTAATAACTTTAGCATCAATGACTTCTAATTGGTTTGTAGTTACTAAACCCTGGTTAATCATTTGATCAATCTTTTCAGATAGTTTTTCAACCTTTTCATTTAATTGATTAAGTGATTCTTTGATGTCAACCATAGATGTCATCCCATAAGTTGTTTCATTTGATTTTGCACTTCTTTTAATCTAAGATTAAAATCTTTCATTTGGTTTGTAAGAACAACTTTATGGGCAACTTCTTTTAGTAAATCATCGAATTTTTTAGAAATTTTATTAAAAGTTTCTAGTAGTTTTGAGTTATGTTCTATTATGTTGTTCATTTTTTCTAACCAAGTAAAAAAATTTCAAACTGATTGTTATCAATTTCTCCTCCGTTTTGAAGGGTGAGACTTAAATCTTTCTTAAATTGATTGAAAGATTTATTATTTTTTGATATATCTTTAGAAATATCTTTCTGAATTCCAAAATAGAGATTTATTTTGAGTGTATTTAACCAGCATCTTACGACAATTTGATTTATATTGTTATATAGGTTAACTAGGGTTTGAACGCCTACTTTTCCTGAAGAAGAAAAATCATATTCTTTTTGCTATGTAGGATCATCAAGATTTTTAAGTCTCAATGATTTACCCTTTTTGTAAATATTAGGAAGGTCTATCTTACTCATCTATTACTTCGCTTAGTTAGCTGATTGTTTGATTTAAATTATCAACTCTAGAAGACATACTTCTTATGCTTTTGAGTATATCTCTTGGAGTAGGTTCTAGAGATTTAGATATTTCACCTATATGAAGAGAATCTATTAAGATTCTAGGTGGTAGCTTTTCTCCTAAATCTTTTTTGTTTATGGCTATGTTTAAAGCCAAAAAGCTATCTTGAGGATCTACGTCACAAAATTGTTTATCTTTGACATGTCCTATTTCTGAGAATACATCTTCAAGTTCTATGCATTCTTCTTTTTTATAGTCTATGCTATGATGACTATTTGTCAATGCATATCCTATGAGGTAGGTTGATGTGAAGGGTTTATCTCCTGGATTCATGAGATAACTTCTTTCAAAGTGATGAATAAAAGATAAAACCTTATTTAAGTTTGCTGATTTCATATCTAAGGCAAATTTAGGATAAACTGAAAACATGAATTTTTGGTAAGCTAGATTTCCTTTGACTGCACCAAGAATACAATCTTGTAGATGATTGATTCTATCATCAATCAAGGCCATTTTTATTGGAGAATTAATTCTTTCTTGAAATTGAGATTTAATTAGAATTTTTACTACTCCGATGTGGACCATTCTAATTTTAGATCTTATTTCCATGGGTATATCTTTTAGGTTACTGTTTATCTGTTCTTTGGTTAATAGTGGTAGATAAACAGATCATGTAGTACCTTTTATGTCGACAGACATTTCTTTTGTACTAACGAAGTAAAATATTTTGTTTTTTCTTTTTAACGTATTCAAAATATTAAATCTTGAGGGGACGTTTCTGAATATATTTTCTTTCTTTATTTTAATATATGTTTTCTTAATTTTTGAAAGAAGTTATTGTTTAATCATTAGGTTTCCTTGAAAACCATCTTCATTTTCAACGAAGCTTAATGTATGATCTAAAGGTTGTTCTTTAGAATATCCTCTACCTTTATTTTTTAAGGATAAATACATAACAAGGCTCTGATACCAGGAATTTGTTGTTCTTCAGAATCTCCTCTACCTTTATTTTTCAAGTTTAAATCCATAACAAGACTCTGATATCAGGAATTGGTTGCGGATGAAGTTATTAGTGGTAGATAAACAGATCCTGTAGTAACCATTATTTAATTCAAAATTTTATGTTAATGTTCCTATGGTTAGCTTAAAATTGCCACTTTGGTCCAAAAAGGTTTGGACTAACACCAGAGGTCCAAACTTTTTACTTTGTTGTGAGTTTGGTCCAATTTGCTTTAAACTTTTTTCAAATGACAGATTTGCCCCTATTATTTTTTTATATTTTTCTATATTTCAATAACTAAAAAAAGAGAAAATTTGTGTTGTTACCCCTCCCCCCTCTATCTCTCTGTACATCCCCCTTTGGTTGTTAATCGACAGATCGAGTGCTATATCGTCACCTTTGACGTAGGTGCTATAACGACTCTGCCCCCTTTCTTCTCTATCGATTCTTCTACTCCGATAGCAGTGGCGAGCTAAAGGTGGTGATGACTTTCAAATAGGAGGAATTTCGAGAAGCGCTTTCCAGATCAAAGGGTGTTGACTGAAAACCTTTGTTGTCAGGTGTGTTCTTGGATCTTGAGGGTTATAGTCTGTAGGTTTTTGGGGATTCAAAGGGGTTTTGGAGGTGGTTTCCGACAAGATTTGTAACGTCCCAAAATTCAAGCACAAAAATTTCATTTTTGATTAATTAATTCATGAAACATTCATTAGAAAATATTGTATAAACATATCATCTCAAAACCAAGTATCATAATTGAAACCCACAACCATGAACAAATGTCATATCAGAGTACAATCCCAGAAAACACCGTGCGGAAAATCATATGTTTGTGTGTGATGCCATGCTACGCCGCCGGCTCCTTCCCCTTAGATGAAGATGTACCTGAAACCAAAAACTAAAACCGTAAGCAAAAAGCTTAGTGAATTCCCCTATCATACCACATACCATACAATACCATCGGTATCTTTCAACCGGTAATCGTCATCGGTATCTTTCAACCGGTAACTGGGGACTATTCCACCCCTACCACTAGCATACAATAGCAAGATATAAGCACACATTCAGACATATCCGGGTACTGACCTACCCCTTGGTCCTAAGGACCACTATCAGGGAAACTATCCCTATCATGTAACATATCGTACAGATATAACTCATCACCAAACGTATACCAGACCAAAATAAATTATCATAAAGACAATTATCTCCTAAATACTCCTCAATGGTGGGCCGACATTGTGGCCTTAGACCCACCCCTACTGGAAGGTAACTCACCTCGTAGCTGCTGAACTGTGCGGGAATCCTCTGACTGCTGCCACTGCTCCTCTTGAAATCCTCCGGCTATAATTCCCACAAGACACTTAGTTAGAAACTGACATCTACCCTTAGGGTAAAACAACCATGTTACCCCTTGACCAAGTCAAAGTTAAAGTCAAAGTCAACTTCCAGTTGACCTGACTCGCCGAGTTAACTCGCCAACTCGTCGAGTCCCTATCCTTCCATCAGACCTCATACCCGTCTCTACTCGTCGAGTTAGGCGATGACTCCACGAGTTTTCCTTCTAAATGAACACCGACTGAATCCACACCCGACTCGCCGAGTTGTATGAACAACTCGTCGAGTTCATCATCAAATGATACTCATGTCCTGTCTTGACTCGCCGAATTGTATGAACAAGTCATCGAGTTACTCTGCATCCTATGAACACGTTCTGTCCTCGACTTGCCGAGTTGATGAACAACTCGCCGAGTCCGTTCATGCACTCGCCGAGTACCATGAATTCCCAGAACACTTTGCTTAGTCCAGAACGTTGGGTCACCCCCGGGACTCCTAAAACCCTTCCACACTCAATTGGTCCTTATGACCCTCACTGATATGGGACCAAAACCCTTGGACTCGCCGAGTCCAGGAAATGGACTCACCGAGTCTATCACATTCCTTACTAAGAACTTCGATTTCTGATGTACAACACTTAACCAAATGATAGATCCAGTCCCCTAAACTCGATCTAGCACATAAAGTTACAAACTTTATGTGCATGCATTGGACATTAGAGCTTAAAAGGATCTAAAATGGTTCTTTTGTTGCATGGGGCCTTCCTTGGTGCAAAAAGCAACCTAGATTTGACTTGTGGCTCATAAAATGATATGATACAGAATCCCAAACCCCCAACCATGTTTGCAAACATGGTGGCCACCAAAAATGGCTTATAAAAGCCCTAAATCACCTCAAAGAGGGATCTAACAAATGAATGAGCAAGGTTCAGACTTTACACCTTCCAAAGACTGCAAATGATGAACCAAACTCGAATCCTTCAGTCCCCTCTTGATCCTTCTATGCTCTTCCTTCTTCCTTGAGATCAAAACTCACAAGAATCACTCAAAAAGCCTTATATCTTCTCAAAAACGGCTAGGGTTTGCTATGAGGAGTGTTTGGGAGCATAAAGGGGGAAAGGAGGCTGCATAAGGTCGTTTAAATAGGGTGCAAACCCCTGGATTAGGGTTTTTTTCCAAACAGCGGCTACTCGCCGAGTCCGCAGCTTAAACCCCGCGCCTCATCCCGCATCTATTCGGCGAGTCAGTCCTTCGACTCGCCGAGTCCAAGGCCAAAAATGCAAAAATAAATGAAGATTTGATAACAGAATACATACCAAGAACCAGGTGCTACAAGATCGATGGTTATGGCGGCGATTTTGGCAAGTGACGGTGTTCATAGCTTTATTTGTTTCATGAAAATTTGATTTGGGAATTGAAATGGTTTATTTGGAGAGTGGGTGTAAATCTATACATTTGAGAATGGGTGGAATTTTTTTTATTTTTTTTAAATCTAAAATTAGAAAAATAAATAAGAAAAAAATTAATAGGGGTAAATCTATCATTTGCAAAAAGTTTAAAGTAAATTGGACCAAACTCACAACAAAATGAAAAGTTTGGACCTCTCGTGCTAGTCTAAACTTTTTTTTTGACAAAAGTGACAATTTTGAGCTAATTACAATGAACATTTGTACAAATTAGTCAAAAAAGAAAAAAGAACGAAAAAAATAAAAAAAACTATAAAACTGAGTATATATTGATAAAAAAAGTTTAAAAAAAAACATTTAAAAAATAAAACTAAAATAAAATAAATAAAAAAACATAAAAACCGAATATACTATAACCTAAAAAAGTTATTTTTTAGTTAAAAAAATATAAAAAATTAAAAAAAATAATAAAAAAATGAAAAGAAAAAACATTTAAATGACGTTCTATGGACGTTCGGCGCACATGATTATTCTCACGAGTCCGTATTACGTTCCATGGACGTGCGTCGCGTGCGAACGCATCACGATCAAGTAAATGAGTTGAACGTTTGTGCCCTTGACGAAATGATTGGTGGATAATAGTCCTCACAGTTCCTAGCAAATTTTGGGTTCCTACCAGATCTGGAACCGATATATATATATATATATATATATATATATATATATATATATATATATATATATATATATATATATATATATATATGAGTGAGATTAAATGAGAACACCTAAAAGGTTAAGAACGCGAGAATGGATCTGGACCATCTAAATATTCAGATTTGAGGCTATTATCAAACGGGTTATTTGTGTAAAATGTAGAAACAACCGGTATTAAAGTGTAACTTGTAAAAGGTCATAAGGCTATAATGGTAATTTCAACTTTAACTCATTCCTATAATTTCTCAATCTCTCTCATAATGTCGTTCAAATTACTTCCCCCCTCTCCACCTCTTTTTCTCTCTATACCTAGGGTTCAATCAATATTCAACCTCATCATCTACATTCCACAATTTCTTCTTCTCACAGCCTCCCTCTATCGCACCATCATGTGTCACAGCCTTAATCAGACCATCACAAGTCGCCAACTGAAGGGTTTATGGTTTTATCGACTTTTCAGGTCGTGCATCGATTTGGCTCTAGCCACCTATTACATACCATGATCTCTTCCTCCCTCAGCCATCGTTTTTCGTAGTCCTATTCGGACCATCGCACCATGGTGGTGTGTGTATCACCCCAACCCATTTAATCACAGTGATAGAATGTTCCTTTCTCCTTAATGGCAATCTGAAAAGAATTGAGGAACTAGGGTTTTTTGTGACTCACCATTCGTCAAAATCTTCCCACACCCAAGGTTTGCCGACTATCAGACCTATTCCGCCGTCCTTCTTTTCACCGATATGCACACATCCTATTTTCTTCATTTTTAATTCTATAAATTTAGAAGGCCCACCTGACTTTGCTCATTGATTTTAGTTAACATTTGCTTTTTACAATATCTTAGGATTTTCTACTAAGCTAATCGACTGTGCATTTTGAATTGATGCATTTTGTTTTGGGTGTTGTGAATTAAGAAAAGAGGAATCAACATGTTTGCTTTTTGGTGCTTATGTTGGTTCTCAGTTTATAATATTGGGTAGATGTTCATAAAAAACCAAACATCTCTTTTCTTGTATTAACTTTATTTTGATTCATTTGATTCATTTTTTTTTCTTTTATCTACAATTGATCTCTTTTTTTTGAAGTATTATTAGTAAATTTTGGTTTTGGACTTATTTTTAGTGTTTGCTTTTCTTTTACTAATCATAAATTTAATTCTATGATAGGAAATATGGTTATATAATCATAGACGATTAAAACATGAATTAGATTAATGTGTGACAAATTGGCAAGTGATTTGCTTATAATCTTATTCACTAACGATTAAAATGACAGAAAATACAATAGGTTTGATTTTGCATTTGTATTTGATTATAATCGTTTTCGTTTGGGTATTAATTTGTTGTTTTTTGGCTTATTCACTATGTAACAGGACGAAAGAAGTGCAACGAACGTGATGAATTTTCATGGGTTAGATGGGTACTTGGGATCTCTATTTTAATATTTCTTGTTGCGATTTTTTTTCTCTAGTGTGTTTATCATTTGTGAAGATAATTGTTATATATATATATATATATATATATATATATATATATATATATATATATATATAGGTTAGGTTATAATGTGCATGATAAGTATTGTGTGGATGTAGGGATGAATGTGGACCAAGAGTTTAAAATACATATTCTAATAGAATACATATTCTGATTGAATACAAATTCTAATAGAATAAATATCTGATTAAGTGAACATTTTGAAGAATAACAATTTTTTGAACCATGAGTTGAAGAATAACAACATTCTTAAAGAATAATCATCTATTATTAATATTCTTGAAGAATCTAAGGTCCAAAAATAAAAACAAAAAATCAATTTTTACTGCCACATTCTATAAAAATACAATGTCATTTGTTGAATTTTTGTCATGTTCTCTAAGAATACAAGCTTTATAGTAAATCATTCTTGAAAAACTCTTCATTCTATAAGAATACAATGCCGTTCATGAAAGAATCTTCATTCTCATTCTTCCTAGACATGAATTTATTTCCTTTGACTTTAGATCTTCAACAAACGAGTAAACAAAG
Organism: Lactuca sativa; assembly: GCF_002870075.4. Classification (NCBI taxonomy): domain Eukaryota; kingdom Viridiplantae; phylum Streptophyta; class Magnoliopsida; order Asterales; family Asteraceae; genus Lactuca; species Lactuca sativa. The sequence goes on along the minus strand of NC_056627.2, from coordinate 308,929,677 downwards.
ACCTGTATTAAGAAATAGAAATAAGCATGGGAGTAAGATTATACAAATAACATGACTATTATATTATGATGTTGCATTTTCAAAGATAAGATACTAATGAATATGTAAAATTAAAGAAGAATGAAAGCACAGTGGGTATTGACCCCCAACTTCTAAATTATATAGTGTCTTCCTCATAATCTTAATTCATTAGTATAATCATATTCAACCTAATCATAATCACTTTCAAATGAAAATAAGAATAACATGTATTATAAAGGTCTTGTATTGCCTCCAACACAACTTATTCCTAATTCAAGATCAAGAAAAACGTACTCTTTAGAACAATGAACACACGAAGCATATTTTTTATGGACTTCTCAATATCTTTGCCAATCAGTTCTAATCTACACTATATTTGAAGAATTGATAATAAGAGAAACTAACCTAGAAAGACCCCTGTTTGTTTAGCCATGGCTGCAAGGGAGACTACCGATCAGGTAGCATACTCGTCGAGTCGATGATGAAGAATAAAAAAACATAATCCCATACATGCTTATGATTTCTGAGAAGGATATACCTTAGCCAACATTTTATTCCTCTGATGCCTCTGTAACTATCGCTTTCAACATAACCGATTTATATTGAATTAGATATTGAAATTTTGAACACGAAGATGGAAAAATTAAGAACCGATTAAGAGATGGGGGTGATGATGAACGAGAGGACGAACGACATAAAAAAAGACTTTGGTCAACACCATCAGATTCTTTGGGATTGATGTTGTGTATTGACAATATATACATTAGGAAGATCAATTTTGGATCTGAACCAAATTACATTTGATCTGATTTGAGATAAGGGTAGGATTGAGAACCAAAATAATTTTGACAGATTTTTTGCGGAAGAACATACCTCAACAGATGTATAAGTTTCGCATCGCAGAGATGATAAGAAGAATGAAAACGTAGATAGGGAAAAGATGATTGAGAAGATAGGGTTTTAAATAGAGTAATTTACCTAAATTAAAGGGTGGAAGATTTAATTAATTATTTATTAAAATTAAATAATACTTAGCCCATATTAATCCTTATATCCACACAATATTTGTTCATCCACATTTGAACCTACCTCAATATTTATATATATATATATATATATATATATATATATATATATATATATATATATATATATAGTGTGTTGTTCACTTCTAAATGAGATTTTGTATGAATCAGTTGAAGAAAAGTTGTTTTTTTTTTTTAAAATAGTTAGATAAAAAAAGTATGAATATTCAAAAGCCTCATTTTAAAAAAAAAATCTGATAAAAAATATTTTTATTAACGAAAAAAGAAAAAAATGATTAATTCACTTTTTAGGTAGTTACTTTAATTATCACTAGATTTAAGGAAATCATAATTTAATATTAATATGTTAAAATTTAATTTAAATGAAAAATGTCTAATTTACCCTTATAAAATGATTGGTACAGAAGTGTTCTTGTGTTCTCAACCTTTTAGGTGTTCTCATTTGATCATTTCCCCTATATATATATATATATATATATATATATATATATATATATATATATATATATATATATATATATATATATATATATGCTTAGGATATTCTATTCAAACTAATTATTGTACATCTATCGTATGCTATGAAAATTACTAAGAGAATAAGTTGTTTAGAAATGTGAATACGTTAAACCTTACAAGAATATCGTTATTTTCATACATTCTTGTTAATTATTATTTTTTTGTTCTCACACATTGTTTTTCACTTATTTTCATTCTAACAGAATACGACCCAATAAAACATTCTGACAACATTATGACATAAATGAGAATAATGATAATAAGTGTATAATAACCTTATATAAGATTTAATTAGTGATAGTGTGTTAATAACAATAGTTATGTAAGATTGAACGTATTTATATTATCAAATAACATATTTTCTTTATCATTCTCATAACATACTATAGATGTACAATAATTAGTTAGAATACTTAAACATAACTCTCTCTCTCTCTCTATATATATATATATATATATATATATATATATATATATATATATTTCATTTTATATCATAGTCACATAATGGTTAACAACATTATACTTTAAAACATGGAGGTTTATCTACTAAAAGTGATCAGAGTCTCAAGTCGGTCCTTTCTTTTTGGGGATCAATTGATCAATTTTTTGCAGACTGGTCTCACACGGTCTCAGTCGGTCTTTCTCGATCCAATCCCATTTTAGACCAGTTTGGTCTCAGTTTTTTAAAATCAATCCGAGACCAATCCATTTGTGCACCTCTAACTTTCTTAGTTGCATGGACTTATTAGGTTTATTATATGCGTTAGACCACGGTCAACCCACTTTTGTATTAGCCCTTTGACTTCATCTAATATTTGATTAAGCATTCTTGAAAAAAAATACTTAGTAGGTTATCACGTAATATTTCCTTTATTCATTATTTCTAAAATCTAAACTATAACACTCCAAAAATCATAAAAATTTAAAATTTTCAAAAAAAGCAACCATATCCATAATTGTTTACAAAAAGTAACCATTGTATCAAAAGTGAAGTCATATCAAAGTGTCCCAAAAATCAATATCATGAAAATAAGAAGATGTGCATGGTCAGGCCTTCCCTTTCCCACGATCTTATGAAGTACCTGAAACAATATACTAAAACGGCAAGCCAAAGCTTAGTGAGTTTCCCACAAAGTACCATTACACAACATAGAAATCAAAGCATGCAAATAAAAGAGTGACCCATGATTGTTTACAAAAAAAAAAACAACCATTATCCATAATTATTTACAAAAAGGAACAACTGTATCAAAAGTAAAGTCATATCAGATTGTCCATGAAATCAGTATCATGAAAATAAGAAGATGTGCACGGTCAAGCCTTCGCTTTCCCATGATCCTATCAAGTACATGAAACAATAAACTAAAACAGTAAGCCAAAGCTTAGTGAGTTTCCCCCAAAGTACCATCACACAACATAACAATCAAAGCATGTATAAATGAGCCTTCATCCTGACTAGACCGCCTGATAGTGCTTATAGCCTATCCGGACCGCCCCGAGTGTCTTGGCCTTCAACACAAAATAGGACCGCCTCAGGCCAACCACAATATGTTGACATATGTAACAGATAAACATAAACACATAACCAAAGAATACATATATTATACAGATCTACTAATCAGTCATATACTAGCATAATACTATCCTATAACCAGGATACACAATCTAGTGGCTCGACATTGGTGCTTTCGACCCATAAGCATAGTGAGGAAAACTCACCTCTCAGTTCGAACAAAAACTGAATAACTCCCTGCTCCGAATACCAGCTTTACCCAACCCCTATTAATCAAATCATGGCCTAACTTTAAATTTAATATCAACATACCCAAAATACCCCTCGGTTAAAATTAGTCAAACCCTAGTCAAAGCCAAAAGTTAACAGATTGATCGTCACGTTGTGGTGTCAATACGACAAAATAGTAGTGACCAGCCTAGCCACCACGTCGTGGCCACTGGATATTCAACAAGTTAACAAATTAAGTTTTTTTTTCTTCAATTACAAGGATTCTCCAACTCAGACCTGGTCCATTTTAGGGTCTAGATGGATAAAGTTTCTAAATTTATTCCTTAGAACCCTCTAAGGTGCATATATCTCAACCTTTTGGTCCAAAACATAACATGGCTTAAGCAATAAGCACTTAATATATAAGGTCTCCTGACCAACAACTCCAAAAGAGTTTCTAACACCATTTACATTATAAAAATCTATGCTTTTCAGACATGCATGCATTGAACTCTCATTAGATCAGAAAATGGAAAAAAGGCCAAGATCCATGCATGGTCTCAAAGCTCAATCCTAGTCTAGATCTAAAGCACAAAATACTCCCAAAGGCCTCGGGTTCCTAGGTCCACTCGAAACCTCTCTGATGTTGCCACCGTACCTTAACCAACTATACGACCTTGTTGCGTAAGACCTTCGTCTTTCTATACAAAATCGTCACTGGCCTCTCAACATAGTTCAAACAATCGTCAATCTGAACATCCTACAAAGGGAAAACCACTTAATCATCACCCATACACTTTCAAAGCTGCGAAACGTAGAAAATGTTTTGAATCTGGCTGAGCTCCTCAGGCAATTCCAATCTGTAAGCTACCTGCCAATCCTGGCAATCACCCGAAATCACCCAATATACCAAGGCCCCAACTTGCCCCTCTTCCTAAAACGTATTACATCCTTCTAAGGTGATACCTTCAATAAGAACATGTCCCCGACCTGGAACTCCAACTCGAATCAATGCTTGTCGGCATAACTCGTTTGTTGACTCTAAGCTGTCTGAAGCCTCTGCCTAATCTGCCGAATGAGCTCTGTCGTCTGAAAAACTACCTCAGTCCTTCCTATAACTCTATGACCAACCTCCCCCAACAAACTGGGGTGCGACACTTCCTCCCATAGAGGATCTCAAAATACAGTGCACCGATACTGGAGTGGTAGTTGTTGTTGTATGAAAAATCAGCTAAGGGAAGGTAGGAGTCCTAGCTCCCACCAAAATCTATGACACAAGCTCTCTGTAGGAGCCCATATTCACATAGTATGAGATGACAATGCGGAAATTTAGAACAATACATGAATCAATCTCAGATAAACAAAGAATCAGTGAAATATTTCTTCATTCATATGATCTTCAGATCTGATTACAATGGAGAAACCTCACATGAAAAAAATGAACTCTCACTTTCTTTGTCTACAGTAAAAACAAAATTATTGAGTAGAATGGAGGCTCGCCATAAAATAAAAAGACATAAACTATTTATAGTCCTAGTATTTAAAATTTGAAAAACCCTAAACTACTAGGTCAAATATAAAAATTCATCTGCCAAACATTTTAATATCTAACAATTCTCCTCTAAATGTTTAGACCAATGAATAAAAATAATATAAAAAATATGAAGATTTTAAACACCAATCTCCCTTTGACATTTGCATGAGGTCTTCAAATAAAATCTGTCTGAGAAAGAGCACAAAACCTGTAAAATAAATAACTATAGGATAATAGCAAGATTTTTGGTGTTAAAAACATCAAAAAAAAACTTAATAAAAGTGAGGGTTAAAGGGTAAATTTTGTAGGATTAAAGGTGGTAAAAGGTAAATAATGGGAGAGGGTCTTAAGAGTCAAAATGGAAGCGGCCAAATAAGAGGAAAAACAATTTCTTTGACTTAAGTGGGGTTATAAAGTGGGTCCAGCTTGGTGAAGTGGTGGTGTCTGGTTGGCTAGAGAGAGGGAGTTGAAGAAAAGTATTAATGCTTAAGACTCATAATTTAATGATTTTTTGTTGCTCTTCTAGGTAGAAACAATAAAAACGCACTAGCCATGTGAAGGCCAACTGTCCCTTGCTCGCTGCGAGGCCGGCTCAGGCTCCAGTACCGGCTACTCTAAGGATCACGGATGGATGCCAGGGTAGGGCGGAGCCCCCGAGGGCTCGATGCGCGCTTTCCAGCTCATCGCAGAGTAGGCCTGGGTGGCGCCAGACATCGTTACTGGTATGTTTCTATTTATATTATGTCGAGTTATTTTATAATATGCTTATGTTTATGATTCTGTTTGGTACCTTCTTAGTGAACTCTTTCTCTGCTCTTGTGCTTTTTGACTTGGGTGTGAGTCGATCTTTTGTATCTTAGACATTCAGTAAGGGATTTTATATGCCTCATGGGGAGTTATAGTGTCCGTTGTGAGTCTCTATCGTCAACGAGCATGGGGTTTCTGCATCCAGGGTTTTTTTAGGGTTGTGTCTTAGAGATTTTTATGGTGCCATATCCGATTGATTTGATTCCTATCCCCATGGGGGATGTGTGTATGGTAGTGGGTATCGATTGGCTGAGCAGGTTTGGTACTATGATTGACTATGAGGGTCAGCGGATGGTGGTTCGAACTGGTTATCTATGGAGAGGGTACCAAGATTGGGTCAGCTTTTTGTTCTGCTGCCAGGGATCGATAGTATATTCGGCATGGTTGCATGGGTTACCTTTCCTATGTGGTTGACACTCGAGTTGGGAAGCAGGATTTAGTTTCAGATGTGTCGGTTGTTAGATAATTTGCTTATGTGTTTTCGGAGGAGTTACCTGGTGTACCTCCCGAGAGGCAGGTTGAGTTCAAGATCGATTTAGTTCTAGGTGCGGCTCTAATTGCCACAACATTGTATCGATTAGCACCTCCTGAGATGCAGGAGTTCTCCTCTTAGCTTCAGGAGCTGTTGGGCAACCAGTTCATCAGACCGAGTAGTTCGTCGTGGGGATCACCGATATTGTTCGTCAAGAAGAAGGATGGTTTGCATTGGATATGCATTGATTATCGGTAGTTAAACAAGTTGATGGTGAAAAACCGTTATCACCTTCCGCAGATTGATAACCTCTTTGATCAGGTGCAGGGTGCATCTTCGTTCTCCAAAATCGATTTGAGATCAGGATATCATCAGGTGAGGGTTAGAGAGGAGGACGTGGAGAAGACTGCATTTCAGACTCGTTATGGTCATTACGAGTTTGTGGTGATGCTGTTTGGGCTCACTAATGCGCCTGCGACATTTATGGATTTGTTGAATCAAGTGTGCAGGCCGATGCTCGATCGATCGGTTATTTTTTTCATTGATGATATCTTGGTATATTCCAAGACTAAGGAGCAACATAAGGAACACCTTCGAGTGCTTCTAGGGATTTTGAGGTGACAACAGTTGTATGCCAAGTTCTCGAAGTGTGAGTTTTGGTTACGATTGGTCTAGTTCTTAGGGAATTTCGTTAACCAGCATGGGATTTTGGTCGATCTGGCCAAGATTGAGGCCGTGATGCAGTAGGAGATTCTGAAGTCTCCTTTGGAAACCAGGAGTTTCTTGGGCTTGGCAGGGTACTATCGGAGATTTATTTAGGACTTCTCCAAAATTGCGGTACCCCTCTCTCGTCTAATGAGGAAGGGCATGGAATTCAATTAGGGGACTGAGCAGCATGTTGCATTTGAGACACTGAGAGAGAAGTTGTGTGAGGCACCAATATTGACTCTCCATGGGGGTGTCGAGGATTTTGTGGTATTTTGTGATGCATCCATCGCCAGGTTAGGAGCGGTGCTTATGCAACGTAGGAGAGTCATTGCCTACGCTTCTCGACAGCTGAAGTCGCATGACGTTCGATATCAGACACATGATTTGGATCTGGGAGCAGTGGTGTTTGCTCTCAAGAATCGGTAGCATTACTTGTATAAGGTCTGGTGTACCTTCTATATAGATCATAAGAGTTTGAGATATATCATGGACCAACCAAATCTGAATATGAGACAGCGTAGATGGCTTGACGTGGTTAATGATTATGACTGTTAGATCTTGTATCACCCGTAGAAGGCAAATGTAGTCGTTGATGCTTTGATCCACAAGACGACTAATTCTGATGATGGAAGTCTATGCATGAGAATATCGATTGATTCCCTACTTCTTGATCTGATTAGGGAGGCTCAAGTCGAGGGAGTCAAGAAGGAGAATTGGAAGCATGAGAGACTCAAGGGTGAGGTTGACAAGTTCACTACTGAAATCAGTGGGTTATTGACCCGGTATAGACGGGTTTGGGTACCTGAATTTGGTGGGATTAGACAGACGGTGCTGGAAGAGGCACACAAGTCTAGGTTCTCGATACACCCTAGAGCCACCAAGGTGTATCAGAATTTGATGCTTAATTATTGGTGGTCGTGCATGAAGAGAGAGATGGACTGGTATGTTGACAGGTGTTTGACCGGTCGGATGGTCAAGGCCGAGCACCAGAGACCGTATGGCAAGCTGCAACCATTAGAGGTTGCCATGTGGAAATAGGAACATATCACTATGGATTTCATCACCAAGTTACCTCGTATGGCTAAGGGATTCGACGCGATATGGGTTATCGTGGACCGTCTGACCAAGAACGCTCACCTTTTAGCCATTCGAGAGAGTTCTTTGGCTGAGAAGTTGGCCAATTTGTATGTGCGCGAGATTATTGCTCGGTAATGTATTCCAGTCCCCATTATATCTTGTCGAGATGTTCGGTTCACATCTCATTTTTGGAAGAAGTTCCATGAGGAATTGGGTACGAGGTTGCATCTTAGCACTGCTTATCATCCGCAGATTGGCGGTCATATTGAGCAGACCGTTCAGACGCTTGAGGACATGTTCAGAGCATGTGTCATAGACTTCGGTGGGAGTTGGGACTCCTACCTTCCCTTAGCCGAGTTTTCTTACAACAACATCTATCACTCTAGTATCGATGCACCACCTTTCGAGATTCTATATGGGGGAAAGTGTCGTACCATGGTATGTTGTGGAGAGATTGGTTATAGAGTCATGGGAATTACTTGTATAAGGTCCATGGTGATATCTTCAGTAAAACCATGTCACCAACCTAAAATTCTAACTCAGATCGACGCTTGTCAGCATAACTCTTTTGCTGACTTTGAGCTGTCTACAAAGCTTATTCAGCAAATTAGAAAGAGATTGCAGACACCTCAAAGTCAGCAAACGAGTTATGCTGACAAGCATAGATCTGAGTTAGAATTTTAGGTCAGTGGCATGGTTTTATTGATGATATCACCCTGGAAGGGTGTAATACGCTTTAGGAAGAGGGGCAAGTTGGGACCCCGGTACATTGGCTCGTTTCGGGTGGTTGGCAGGGTTGGCAAGGTAACTTACACGTTGGGTTTTCATGAGGAGCCCAATCAGATTCACAGTACTTTCCATGTTTCCCAGCTATGGAGGTATGTGGCTGATGATTCCGTAGTGGTTCCATTGGGGTATATTTAGGTGGACAAGCACATGAACTACATTGAGAGATCGGTGGGGATCGTCGACCGAAGAACGGAGACCTTACGAAACAAGGTGGTAGGTTTAGTGAAGGTGCAGTGGCTGCACCGAAAGTGTTCCAAATGGACATGGGAGCCTAAGGAGGAGATGAGGGAGCATTATCCTAAGTTATTTGTGGCAGCGGATTTCGAGGACGAAGTCTGATTCTAGTGGGGGAGAATTGTAACACCCAGGTCTTGGAGGTACTTATTTATTTATTTTCTAGTTATTGAATGAGGGTCACAACGTGAGACATGGTTGTCACGTCGTGAGTGACCATTAACTACCCTCACTCTCTTGCCTCATGAAAACCCTACTCTCAACCTACTTGAAGTCCTTAGCCATTTTTGTGACATTGAAGCATTCTTTGGTGGTTTTTGACTCATTGAAGTGGAAGAATACCTTGGTGGAGCAACCTCTTGGCAATCCAATTTCTAAAGCATCTACTTACAGAGCTTTAGGACCGTTGTAAGTCATAAAGCTTTTTCCCTTTTTCCTTCTACCATGCTAGATCTATGTTTTAAGCTCATTTTTGCATGGTTGTGAAGGATTGTATGCATGGGATCCATAAAGTTGGAAACTTTATGGATCATTGACGCATTATCTATAATATAAAATTTGGATATGAGTTTTAGAGTAGTTTTAGACTCTAAGCATGAGTCTTGATCTTATTTTCCGTCTTTTGACCTAATGAGTTTTTGAGTCATGCATTGGACATGCATAAATAAAAAGCTATGATTTTTTTATCATCCTTTGGGTGAGGGAAGACCCTCTGGAAAGTCCCAAGTAATGGCTGAAAGGAATCAAAGCTTAATGCTCAAAGTTGGCCAATGTAACTCTCACGACGTGAGGATAAGCTTGTCACATCATAAGAATGCCTTTCATCCCGACTGTTTTTCCCAGATTAGGTCACGATGTGACTCAAGAAGTGGTCATGACATGACGATGGTTGGAATCGATAATGGGCAAGTTAACTAGTCGAGTTGACTCGTTGATTTGGGCCCGAGTCAAAGTCAATGCTCATGACGTGACCACGAGCTAGTCACGATGTGAGGGTCAGCTGTTGGAATTGGACCGTTAACATGAGGCCATTTTGGAACATTTAGGCCTTAGGCTTATCTTGATGGACTGGGCCAGTAGTAGGCATAATTTTGGCTTGGGCCATTATTGGGCCTCTTGATTAGGGGCTTAACCTTAGAAAGTAACCACGGTTGGTATCAACTGTGTTTAGCATGTGGAGACGTTCAACAGAATTGGGTGTGAGATTTACTATCTTTTGATAGAGGTGAGTTTTCCTCACTGTACTTGTGGGTCGAAGGCACCAATGCCGACCCAGTAGATTATGTATTTTGGTTTGGATGTTGTTATGATGTAGTGATCTGTTAAGATTTGCATGATTATCTGTTTGCTATTATATGTTATATGTTATGTATATGTCTACATAGTATGGTTGGGCTGAGGTAGTACTACTTCGTGTGGTAGCCAACAAACCCAGGGAGCAAGCTAAACATAAGTTGTGGGCCTGAAGGGAAATCCAGACTTATGTTATTGGCTCAGGAATAGGCCATATATGAGTTGTGGTCCTGAAAGGCAAGCCAAACTCCTACTGTGTGCTCAGGGGTAATCCAATATGTTTGTTGTGGACCTAGTATATGCTGTTATATGTTATGTGTGTTTGTACATTGGGGGAACTCACTAAGCTTTGGCTTACAGTTTCAGTTTATTGTATCAGGTACTTCAGATGATCGTGGCAAGGCGAAGGCGTGATCGTGCACATCCTTCAGTTTTATGTTATTTGGATTTTAGGATACTCTGATTACGAAAATAAACTTTTGAAACAATGTTTTTGTAAACATTTATGGTTTTGGGTTATCTTTGAAAAGTTAAAACTGTTATGATTTTTGGGATGTTACACAATCCTTGGCATAATGCCCCTCCTTGCCACATCTGTGGCATCCAAAAGAAGATTAACAAGCACCATCATGAACCTTTCCGTACTTGCCACAAGTGCGGCCCCACTGACCCCCAAATCTCAAATCAGCGGCCTTGAACCGCTTCGCCACAGGGTACATCTGCACCGGAACCTGCCTCTGTTCCATTGCCTGGAACTCCATCTCAATCTCCTGCCTCCTCGCGGCCTCCTGAAGCTCCATAAGGGTACCATAACACAGAGGGGACACGAACTGGAGCATATCCGTCTTGAGTATGCTCAAGTACTAGGTCTTCTGAGCCTGCCCAGCAGTAGCAAACTCAGGACAAAAAAGAGCCATCTCTGTAAACATCTTGGTGATCTCAGTCGCCATCTTAGTTCCTCATCTCAAAACAAGATACTCCTGAGCCAACCTCTCCCTTTCGCCCAGGGGAACATATCTCGTGTGAAACATCTCAGAAAACTACTCCCAGGTTACCGTAACCCTCTGCTCAGGAGTTTACGAGCCTGTCACCAATCCTTCGCCCTTGACCAGAAAAGGTTCAGGGCACATTTGACCTTCTGGTTAGCATGGCAGGAGCATGTGAAGAAACACCCCTCTATATCGGACAACCACCTCATTGCAATAATCGGGTCCTGAATTCCATCAAACACCAGGGGCTTCGTATTATCAAAGTCCTGGTACTGGAAAGCTCCCTCCCCTCGAATTCACGCGACAACAACCTTGGTAGCTGCAACAACGATAGCCTCAGAAAGTGCATCATAACGATCATCGAAAAGCTCAATCATGGTGGTCTTGATAGACCGAAACATCTCCGACATAGACCTTCGAACAACAACAACCACCTCAGAGGCGATGATCTCTCGAATATGATCATCAGTCAATCCTGGCCACCCGCTCCAAACTCGGAATAATTATGACCCTAATTAACCCGTGAACCCGTATAATTAAACATGTCAGGTGGGTCATGTAAAAGTTAAGTGTATACGTGTTAGCGTTGAAGAAGACGACATGAATAATTATGAGTCGTGTCTAATTTTAGTTTTCTAACCTACCAACCCGAACGCAAGACGATTGCCATCCCTACCTATAAAGACCCATGTTCAAATCATTGAAAACATTTTTTATTGAAGGGTTCAAACATTTGACCACATATCTAAAAACCAAACACTTAAACCAATTTTGTTGCCCGTATTTTTATATATATTTCAAAGAAATTTCTTATTTTAGCCAGTTTCATGAGTATTTTCTGATTGCGTGATGATTGAATTAACTTTTCATGAATGAATAAACATGTTATTATTTTTTGAGTTAATATTTACTAGGTGTGAGACTCATTTATTAAATGACATGTGTCCAAATGAAAGAGAAGATGATATGTGTCAAAAAATTCTTTATTTATTATGAAGGATTATGATTATTGTGAAAAGGTTGTTGACTTTTTTTTTGTCACTACAAATGATAGTTGTCTATTTAGTCAACAAAATCCTCTATATATTTATTTGAGATAAAGAATATTTTAGACCAGCCGTTGGTAACTTAAAACACTGTGTGTAACTTTGTTTTAATTAGGTAGTTATACTTGGTAGTTGAAAGTTCACAACTTCTATTTGTATACGAGCATACGTCAAAAATAACTAGGTGATTTTACAACATGTAAAGTTAAATAAAAGAGATTTGTCTAAAACACACAATTGATTTTAAAAAATGGTAATTAAATCAATTTGCAAAATAATGACGTGCCCTTGCGCGCACGAAGGAGCCGCGCCCGGTCGCGCCAGAGAATGCCCCAAGGCATGATGCGCCCGACGACTAAGCCCGACAGAATCCAACCCCCATCAACGCTCTTAAGAGCAGGGCGCTCGCAGAGAAAGGATCGGTCCCGCCCGAGGCGCCTTCCACTCCGGGACAAATATAACGGTCAGGCGACAAGGCATATGCTCATAGCATTACCGCCTGAACCAATCGTTGGCTTTGACAAATTAAGGAGCACGATCCACCAATCAGCATCGTCGATCCTTTCGGGTCTGACGCCTTTGTCGCGTATGGACTAGCAAAAGGGTCTAGTATAAAAGGCTACTCCAAGTGCCTTGGGAAGTAAGTGCTTTTCTCAGTCTTACCCATAATACTACTCTAAGTCAATCCACTGACTTGACCGTCGGAACGTTTTCCCAGGAACCCCTCCTGAAGAATGCCTGACGACTCTTCCTTGCTGTGACCTCGCAGGTTCACCGGAACCTCTAAGAACAAATTACGTTAAGAAGAAGGAACCAGGTCACATCACAAAAGTATAAAAGAGTTTTGTTAAATGCTATTTAAATTAACTTTTGAATTTGAAACTTTTTGTTTTAGCGTAGAAGCTCCGAGCCCGAAGTACAGGTTCATCTTTCCTTTGGATCACAAGCCGAAGTAAGGGTGTTAGTTTAAATTGCTTAGGTGATGTTTTTGTGTACATTATTTGTTCCCATCGCTTGTATTTTGTATTTTTAGCACACCGATAGTCGATTTCTAACAAATCCACCATGCCCTTGAATAAAAGGGTGTTGTTAAAAATATTTTAAAAATTAATTAGGATGTTTATATGATAAAACAGAATGTCTTTTTAGTAAAAAAATATAAAAAAAATAATCAACAAAATACATATAGAGGCATTTTTATAGAGATTGTTATGATTTCACAGAAAGTCAAGAAAGCGAATATTATCCCCATCCAATGTTGGGCCCTGTCAGGCTCAAACAGACAAGAACTCATTCGACGCCATCATATTATATTTTTTGAAAACTTGATTCTGGTTTTCTTATTACCTTTATATTTTTATTTCTTCAATAATTATATACTACATTGTCTATAGTTTTTATTTTTTTATAATAACATGTGTAGAAAATGAATTAAGTAATCTTCGATAATTATTGAGATTTGAGATAGAAAAGATTGTTTAAATACTAACAACTTATTAATTTGTCCATTAGTTAATACAATATAAATTTATTGGTTGCATAAATACATTAAGTGCATGTATGTACAAATCAGTTCATGAACCAACAATGATATATACAAGTAAGTTTGGGATTATGACAATTTATTCTACAATCAATATATTATTCTATATGCGTACTAATAGTTTATTAATTTTTACGCTAGTTAATAAATTATTAATTTATTAGTTCATTAGTTTTAAAAAAAGGCATGATTGACAGGGAGAAATGGAATTAATGTTATTTCTCTTGTTTGTTTGACATTGAGAATAAGAATATTAATAAGAATATAAGAAAGAAAAAAAATCAATGCTATTTCCATCTATTTTATTCTTTGTTTTGTTATGGAGAAAAGGAGACAAAACTCTCTCTCTCTTTCTCTCTCTCTCTCTCTCTCTCTCTCTCTCTATATATATATATATATATATATATATATATATATATATATATATATATATATATATATATATATATAAAGAGAGGTTCAAATGTTTCCAACAACTATTATGTGCATCTAAGAATCAATCAGAATTAGGAAAAAAAAACCATTAATAAATCATAAAAGAGTATAATAGTAATTTGTGCACTTGCTTATATGGAAATTCATAAGATATTTGACCAATTCTCTTTAAATCACGACATTCTATATCTCAAAAACCCTACTCTGTGAACCGATCAAGCTTGCAACGATTCTCCCCGTCCCTACTGTTTGCTCTTCTCTTTACTATACTCCAATCGACGAGCCAACCTCACTATCGATGACAGCAACCACCAAGTGCTGCCTTCCCCTAGTCCCATCTTCAACACCTCCTTCACTCCGTCAACATCCTACTCCTTAGGGATGAGCAAAGGAACCGGCCCAAACCGGAACCAGCATGGAAACCGAAATTGGTGGAAAATAGGAACCGAACCAGACCACCGGTTCTACCAGTTCCAGTTCCTACCGGTTCTTGTCGTGTCTTCAAATGTTGGAACTGGTCCTCGAGAAATAGCAACATACAGTTCTGGTTTTTGCCGGTTCTACCGGTTCCGATTCCTACCAGTTCCAAAATTCCACAAGAATATTGTCCCGGTCCCGGCCCGACCGGTTCCATCGGGTTCCGGTTCCGGTACCGGTTTCAGCCGGTTCCCCGATCCATATGCTCATCCCTACTACTCCTTGTTCAATCACTGATCGCTGCCACCTACTCCTTCCCCTTCGTTGCCATCAATCACGACAATAGTAGTACCAGGTAGGTTTTTTCCTACTTTTTTTTTTCTTTTTACATAAAGTGTGTTTTGTTTTTCTCCTTTTACTATGATTTCATGAATCTTTCTCATGCTTTCGGTGCAATTTTTGGTGTTGTGAAGGTGCATGGTGTTTAATACAACTTATTGAAGGTGTTTGACATTATATTTCAAGGTAAAGCTATGACAATCGGATAATGCACAGAATGTGTTCCGTTAGAATTGATTTATATAAATTCATTCTTTCATAATGTTTGTATTCTAGGAGAATGAGGTTGAAGTTGAGCCACTTGTCTTCAAAGCAAATCAACAGTTTCGAACATGTGAGTATCAACCTTCATTATAAGGCATTTTTATTTTTTGATGATGGGACGAGGAGGGTGTTATCGTCTTTTTGGGATTAATTGCATAAATATCTCAAGGAAAAGGGGTAATGCATATCTTTTTGAAAAGTTGGATACAAGCACAATGAATGTTGATTTAAAGGAACTCATTCCTGCCCTCATAGCTAAAGTTTTCATACATATAGTGCATCCATCACATTGGATGATATGGTAAGTTGGTAACATCATTACCAACTTCACTTTGTCATTTGTGTTGTCTTAGATAAATAAGGGCAAATTTGTAAAAAGTTAAAACTCAATGGGGACGCCTATTTTCCTGTTGTGTTGCAAGATCCAAGAGATACTTTATCATTCTCTTTAGAAAGAACCAGCACCACACACCACTGCCGACCTTCACCATATCTCTAATTTTTTATGTGTGCGTGCAACCATGTGTGTATGCTTACAAATCCTTAAATGGATTGTTGGTTTCAGTTTTCACTGATTTTCTAGGTTTGGTTGCAGGTTTAATGAAATTTCAACAATCCAATCTGCCAACCACGTAAGTCTATTTTCTTAATTTATTCTAGGTTTGGT
This sequence comes from Lactuca sativa, assembly GCF_002870075.4. Taxonomy (NCBI): domain Eukaryota; kingdom Viridiplantae; phylum Streptophyta; class Magnoliopsida; order Asterales; family Asteraceae; genus Lactuca; species Lactuca sativa. The sequence continues at coordinate 308,913,751 of NC_056627.2, read as the reverse complement.
TTCCGAACTATGGTTACCCTTTATTTTCAATTTTTTTGTATTTAATTATTTTCTTATATATAGTTGAGTTTTTTTCATCAAAGTTCAAATAAGTTATTTTTTTTACCTTATATTTGGTAATATCCGATTTATTAATTTTATCTTTTGTATTAGAGGGCGGTTATTGGACGCATGATAAAGATGGGATATGTGAGTATACGATTGGTTAAAACAAATGTATGACGCAAAGTTCTTTTTTTTTGTATGATTTAAACTAGATTAAATGCTAAAGAATAAATAAAACAAATACGATGATTAACAAGTTTGAAAATTATTTATTTTAAATTAACTAATCATGGGCTATATGTCTTGTGAAATAAGATGAAATACAAAGTTAAATATTGTTTTCAGGTTGGTCTAAATTAGTGTTAAATTGAATCAATAAATGTAATTTAAAGAATCTATCATATGATAGTAATGTTAGTAATATGTTAATAATACAAAACAAATTATATTAATATAATTTGATTAATAAACAAAATAATAATTAATTGGTGTTGGTTTTGTACAATAAAATCGTTTTTCTCAACTAGAAAAAGGGAAGTTTTGAGTACCAAATTGTTTTTTTAGTGGGTATTTTGAGCAGTAAGGGGGAATCTTTTTAACTAACCAATTTTAGTATTGCACTTTCAACTTTTATTTAAAATTAACCAATTATAACATTGCAATTTAAAAAGCTTATCCGGAAGCAACAATTTCAGGGAAGCAACAATTTCAGTTTGGAATGTTGTCGATCGGTTGGTTCCGATCCCTTCGAAACCCTAAAACCCCTATATCTAGACTTCGACACAATGGATCCAAAATATGAAAACACATATCCAACATAGACAAAAACAAAAAATAAATTAAAGAATATATATTTTTCATTGAAAACAAAACGAATCGTAGAATTGAAACAAAGACATTAATTAAAAAAAATTAATATTCTCATGTATCATAAAGCGAACTAATCGTTCAATTAAAGCTAATCATTATCCGCCGAAATGAAACTTATTGTCAAAAGAAACTATTCGTCACCCGGTGCTCATCTCGCATGACCAACTTTTTATGGTATTATCAAGAGGGATATCACGTGTCAATACAAAAGTATTAATGAAGTCTAGTGAAACAGTCAAATATATACATCAAATATGGTATATTAACAAGTGTTGCACGATTAATAGTGTACTGTTAAACATGAGTTCATGTATATTTGTAAAGAATCCCAAATTTTTATTTTTAATTCTTATTGATTTCATTTATGCTAGCATGGCTCTTATTGATAATTGCTTAAATGCAGTAAAACCACTTGCGCAAGAATTATTGCCTGTAAAAACTAATTTTTGAAAAACTATTTGCACCCGTCACTTGGAGCGGGTAAACGGCTAATGTGTGTGTGTGTATGTGTGTGTGTGTGTGTGTGTGTGTGTGTGTATATATATATATATATATATATATATATATATATATTGTAACACCCAAATCAGGTATGACTTTATAGGCCTTGAAGTATCTTGACTTTGGCATAAGAGACCCTTGAGTACGTCGGGCGTACTTATGAGTACGCTTAGCGTACTTGGTGAGAAGGAATGCGGAGGAGCAACACGTACACTGGGCGTACCAGGAGTACGTTGGGCGTACGTGCCAAGATGTTTAAACCCTAAAAATCGGACTTGAGACCTATATAAACATCCTTAACTCCTTTAAACCTCACCCTTATCTGCCTCCTTCACCTTCAAACGCCCTGAAAACCCTAATATCATTTGTGAGTGTATCTTGAGCTTTAAGAGTGCATTCGTGGTTCTTTTAGTGTTTATCCAAGAAGAAGAAGTTGCCAAGGGAGTTTGGAGTGTCACTTGGCTTCAAGAATCTGCTTATTGTCGACCTTGAGGAGCTCCAGGAGGTATAAAGCTTGTACCTTTCCATTTTAATCACTAGATCTAGCTAGGGTTTTTAGTCTTGTCCCTTTAGTTGGTTTTGGACCCTTTCTTCTGATTTAAGTAACTCCAGAGGATGGAGATGATAGATATGAGGTCCCTTAGTCCTTTTCCAACATAAAAATGGAGTCTTGGTGGGAATTTTGACCTCATGCATGGGTTAAGAGCTTCAAAATGGTCTTAATGAGGGTGTTGGGATCATTTGGGACATGCAAAGGCATAAAGTTGCCAACTTTATGCCTTGGGTCATCTTAATAGGCCTAGATTTGACTTCTGGACGTAAAAGAATCGAGCATTAAGCACTTAATGGAAAAGTGCTTAACCTGTTAGTACGCCGCATGTAAGTCCCCGAGCCCGAATACGCTGTGCGTACAAGGGTGATACGCTGAGCGTACGTGTCGCAGATGGGCTTGGGCCTATTTTGGGCTTTTGGGCTTCACTTGGTTATTAGACTTGGTTGCATTGCGGGCCATTTCATCTGTTATGGGCCTTGGATATATTGGTCGGGCTTTAATGGGACAAGAGGCCCATTAATGAGGTTAGACATAGACTTTGGGCCCATTAGTCAGGGAAGGATAATTGGGCCTCAAGAACGGGGTTGAAGTTTGGGTATCTTTTGACTAAGTAAGATTTTGACTTTAATTTATTGTCATCTTTTAGCAAGGGAGATTTCAGGCTGTTAGGAGAGTAGTGTTTGTATTTCAGCAGTCAGATGTGAGTCTCCTCACCATACCAATGGGTCTAAGGCACCAAGGTCGGCCCATTATGTGATCATGATATATGTATTAGTTATTTTGTGCTTGATATACTATGTGATTGTGTGTTTTGTATGGAAGACCATGGGAGAGCCCATGACACTTGGACATAAGACCATGAGGGGAACCTATGGCTTTCATATCATAGTCAATGGGAGAGCCCATGGCACTTAGGTGTAAGACCATTTGGGGAGCCCATGGCATCCTGGAGTAAGACCCTGGGGACGAGCCCACGGCATCCTTATCTGCTGTATGCATGGCTTATGTGATATGTGTGTAGCTTCAATTAGCTACTATGATATGTGTATGTGTGATGTGTGGCATGCTCTGGGGAACTCACTAAGCGTTTCACTTACAGGTTGTTGATTGTTTTAGGTACATCGGAGCCTAAGGGCAAGGGCAAGGCGTGATGGCATGGCGTGCACTCTATCTCTCTCTTTCACTAATATGTTTGGGGATACTCTGATGATTTAAATAATGATGATGTTTTTAAAACTAAATGTGGGATCTCATGGTTTTATGCAATGTGTTTATTAATTTAAATAAATAAAAAAAAGTTTGGGTCGTTACAAGTTGGTATCAGAGCCTTGGTTTGAGGGATTCGGGCACACTCGCGGGTGAGTCTGAACTCAAACTAAGGACTTGGCATGAAAATTTTCAAAAGTAAAACTTTTTAAAAAAAATGAGAGTGCAACGCGCGAGATCAGTCGAGCCAAGTAGTTCCCCAATGTGTTAGCTATGTTATACTGATATTTGAACTTTGGTGATTATATGGAATTTGCTATGTGTATGCTTTTAAAATTGTATACGGTAGGAACTTATAGCCTCAGAATGATTGATTTGGCATTATTTCCTATTCCTTTTTTGGTTGTGGTCCTAGGGTATAATCGTTTATTCGAAAGTCTATTTTATCCTTTTCTATGTACAATTTGCATGCATAAAGGCAACCTATTATGATGGAATTGATTGATATGAGTAGAGTGAATCTTAGGACAGTCTGAGATTGATGTATGCGGTAATTGTGGGATATGGTTTGGTTGTAGACGAATTGAAGTTATCGGGTAGAACAGTGGGGAAAGGTGCAGGTAGGTGTGGTAGGTAGTATTGGGTCCATACTAGTGGAAGCACGAGACCTGTACTCGAAGCACTGTTAGATCTGACAACTTCAAGGAGGACCGATGTGGGAAAATCCCTTATATGGACATCCTGATCGTTGTGATTTATAATATTTCTGTTTAGCATGGTAGTGATACGATTTGGAGCAGGAGGATCAGGATCGGGGTCTCGGTACGGGGCAGGATCGGGAGACAATGCTGATGCCATTGATGAGAGGTTGCGCGAGCTTATCACAGCCGAGGTTACCGGGGGCATCCTTGACGCGACCCCGGTCATTTTAGGGACTGTCAAGGAGGACATGATGGAGATTATGGAGGAGAGACTCAGCGCGTTCAAGGCTGAGGTTGCTGTGGGTCAGGTTAGGACCCGAACTCCCTCGTTTCGGGAGTTCAAGGCGTGCGGAGCGCCAGAGTTTCTTGGGGTCCGGGACCTCATTGTTAGCCGACGTTGGGTGGCGGATATCGAAAACATCCAACATACGATTTCTTGCCCGGATGCAGCCAAGGTGGGTTTTGCTTCATGTATGCTGAGAAATAGAGCCCGAGATTGGTGGGGAGAAGTGACTAGGCAAATGGAAGCGGCTGGTGTGGCGGAGATGACATGGGTCGAGTTTGTTCGGCGATTTGGTGCGGAGTTTGCACCACCTATTGAGGTGCAACGACTGGTGAGGGAGTTCCACGACCTCCAGCAGACCACCGAGACTGTTTCGGAGATCACCGCCAAGTTTCGGGAGCGAGCCTTACTGATTCCGCAGTACGCTACGGATGAGGATTTGAGGAGGAAGAGATATCACTCCATGTTGAGGGATGATATCCAGGAGTTTGTGAGTTTTACACAGTGCAAAACCCTGAACGAGATGGTGGAGAAGGCCCGGGAACGGGAGATGGAGTTGGATTTCCGCACCAAACGACAACCGGAGCAGGTTCAGGCAGTGGTAGGTCAAGCTAAGAAGCCAAAGATCTCAGATACATCCAGAAGGGGCCAGTGTGCCAAGTGTGGTAAACCGCACAGTGGGACTTGCCGAGGGGCTGTCTCGGGATGCTATGCTTGTGGCCAATCAGGCCACGTGCTCAGGGATTTCCCTAAAAAGGGCTTGATTTGCTTCCACTGCAACCAAACTGGCCACAAGCGGGCTGATTGTCCGAGGTTTCAAGGAGGAGGAGGCGCGGTGGCAGCACCTGCGCCCACCACATTGAGGATTACTGATGGCCGCCCTGCCAAGGCGGATGTTCCGATGGTGAAGAGCCACACGTTTCAGTTGACCACCGAGGAGGCTCGAGCAGCACCAGACGTTGTGGCTGGTACGTATTTATTATTCTCTACTCATTATGATTTGTATGAATTATGTATATATCATGTTTGTATAAGGACCTTTTTAGTCAATGGTATGTCGGCGCATGCCTTGTTTGACTCGGGTGCTACCCGATCGTTCGTGTCTCTTGCGCTAAGCAAGAAATTCCGGGACACGGCGAGGACCTTGGATTCCTCGCTCAAGGTTGAGATTGCGGATGACCGCACTGTTAGTGCTGCGAGGGTGTATCGGGACTGTGTCCTGAATGTACTTGGGGAGAGGTTTCGTGTCAACGTAGTCCCGATACCGTTGCAGGGGCTGAAGGTGATTGTCGGGATGGACTGGTTGGGGGCCAATGGGGCCATGATTGATTACAAGGGCCAGTCAATCAGGTTTCGAACCCCAGTGGGGGAGAACTAGTTATTCACGGTGAGAGGGCCTCGCGTGGACCACCCCTCTGTTCAGCTACAAGAGCTCGGAGGCTTTTACAGCAGGGTTGCACAGGATTTTTGGCTTATATCTCGGATACGAGGGTAGAGACCATGACGTATGTGGGCAGTGTGCCAGTTGTACAGGATTTTCGGGATGTTTTTCCCGAAGAACTACCAGGGGTGCCTCCGGAGAGGCAGGTAGAGTTTCGTATTGACCTGGTGTCGGGTGCCGCTCCAATAGCAAAGGCACCATATCGGTTGGGACCATCAGAGATGCAGGAGCTATCTACGCAGCTTCAGGAGCTGTTAGACCGAGGGTTCATTCGTCCGAGCAGTTCCCCGTGGGGAGCACCGATCCTTTTTGTGAAAAAGAAGGATGGATCTCGTAGGATATGTATCGATTACTAGGAACTGAACAAGTTAACGGTAAAGAACCGTTATCCATTGCTGAGGATTGATGATTTGTTCGATCAGCCTCATGGTGCGTCTTGGTTTTCTGAAAGCCCCAACTTTCGTATTTATGAAAGACCCAAACCTTCATACTATTCCAACATTATTCTTAAGTTACTTCCTCAAAACATGCTACATGCATATTTATAAAACAATATTTTATATTGATAAAGTGATTACAAAAGATTGGATACAAACCGACTAAGTTTTATTACATTTCATATCTACCCAGGAATCTACTATTCATATACATACATGAACATTAAAATACAGAGAAATAGTATTAACTATTCTAAATCTTTCAGCAGTATAAAACTATATTGGATACTCATCACCTGCAATTGTTAAATATTGAGAGGGATAAGCGATAACGCTTAGTGAACTCAATAAATAGATACAATATAATCTTATGCCTTATATATACCAATATGACAGAAGCAAAAGGGAACAAGAACAACAATAGCAAATGCGTATCATATGTCAGGCTTTCAATATCAACTCAAGATTTGATTCAAAGATTTACAATCAATGAGACATAACAATTTCAATACTTGATATGCATCAATAAAACTTTGGCCCAAATGGCACAGAAGACATATAATTTCTGATTAACATTTTGGTAGATTTCAGGCTTATAACCCTGTCTAACCATTTGCCAATACCATAGAATAGAGGTCATTCTCTTACGGGGTCATGCTCTACATGGTCAGAGGCTACATACTAGTCCTATCTAACCTTCTGCGAATGCCATAGAATAGAATTCATCCTCTTATGAGACATGTTCTACATGGCCAGAGGCTACATACCAATACCACCATGATTTTAAGTCATTTCACTGATCACATGGTCAAAGGCATAGCTTTGCTATTAAAAATAGCGAATAAAAATAACACAGGAAAATAACCCGGAATAATAACACTGAAAAGCACATAGCACGTATAACACATAACATACAATTGTTCCTATATATTGAACTCACCTTAAAAATATTCGGGGTTAAAATAGTAATTTGAGCAGCACATCGGCTCTATAAATAGCTTTCGTCGTTGGAAACTGGTACTACAAATGACGAGACCTTCGATTCTCGTTTAGGATGTATCGACCAAATATCGCTCGATCTAAAATTCGAGTTTTTAGCTGTCTACTGCTAATCCGAAACTTAGAAAAATCATAACTTCCTCATACGAAGTCAGATTTTGGCGTTCTTTTTATCGAACTTCTCGGTTTAACGAATACTACGAATTTCATTTAGATTACTAAGGCTAAAAAGTAGTTTATCAAAAACTCACTTTTTACGTCATTCGGCGCCGTGTCGGTTTTATCGCGGATCTTCGGTTGGTCATAACTTCTTCGTTATTACTCGGATTTCGACGAGATTTTCGCCTAAACACTTATAACGAGATTCTCTACAACATCTAAAATTTCACTTATTTCAAATTTTATATTTTCGCTAAATTTTCATTATTTGGCTATTAATTGGAATCTCATAAGACTTCCAATATTTTATGAGTGATTCTAAACATAGTTTTACTTCATTTCTAGTAAAAAACCATCTGTTAGAAGTCAACACTCAATTTCACATAGTATTTCACAATTTTATTCATTACAAAACATGATTTCAAAACGTGTATGTTACAAATACCTCCTCCTTTTGAGGATTTCGTCCTTGAAATCATAACGATTCAAACAATTAGGGATACTTCACTCTTATTTCATTCTTACTTTTCCCAAGTATAATTTGAGCCTCGACGGTGTTTCTACATGAAAATCACCAACTCTACATCTTTATTATGTAGATTAGTCGTTCTTTCATTTACGATCTCTTCTACTTAACTTATTATCCAGTTTCATCTCTGATAATAGAACCATTTCATCATATATGCTTAAACCGTTACACAGATAGCTCACATGAAACACTTCATGAATATCTGTCAAATCTTCAGGCAATTCCAAGCAGTATGCTTGCTTACCAACCGTTCTTTCTTCCAAAGTAGTATAACGCCTTCTCATGAAATACCTTCAGTATTACTAAATCATCCACCCGGAATTCTATGGGTCATCTCCTCTTTTCTGCATAGGACATTTGTCGATCCTGGGCCGCTTTCATTCTTTTTCGGCAAAATTTGTATCTTGTCAGTGATGTATTGAATCATTTCAGATTCTCCAAAGATCTTCTGTCCTAGGTCACGCTAACATATTTGAGCGTGACATTTATGCTCATATAGTACGTTATATACCTTCAGTATATTTTCTACTATTTGGATTGCTCTCTTCTTCTGATCATTTTTCTGAGGATGATAAGTTGTGTTAGGAGTAATTCGAGATCCCAATTCACTCTTCATACTCGCCCAAAAGTGAGAAGTGAAGCGAGTATCACGATCGGAAAAAAAATCTTTAGTGGCACACCATTTCTCGCGATGATTTCGTCTAAGTAACTTACGCGTATTTCTCCAATGGAGTCGTTTTACGTGTGGCGAGAATATATGCACTCTTCATCAGCCGGTCGATAATTATCCAAAGGTTATCATTCACAGTTTTCTTCTCCTCTTTCAAGGTATTAACTGTATAAGCCGGATAAGTAGAATATCCCTTCGACATAATTTACGAGTTTTTAAGAAAGAAATTTATTATATTCACCGTAGACGTAAATATAATCTTCCCTTTCGATAGGGATGCATATCATCTCTTTGTAGCACAAGAGCTTTGCGTGGTTCTTTAACAACCAATCCATGTCGAGAATAATATCAAAGATATGAATTAGGTTAGCAGGAAGATTATAACTTTCAATTCCTTTAACACTAACTCTATAGGCTTTATCTGCAAGTAATGATATATTTCCTATGTTATCTGTGACAACCCAAATTTATTTCCATTACATAATCCCGTTTTCACTAACAGAATTCGTCGTTATATATAAATTTCCGTAATATACGAAGTCGTTAATAAATAAATATCCAATTATTTATATTTTCTTGACATTATCATTTTAGTATAAGTAAATATAACATGTAAGTGTTAACCCCGTTCAACCAAATAAAGTTATATTACTTTTCAACCACTTCACCCGGGTAAAAAGTTTGAACCCCGTTAAACTTTAGCATCGGGTAGCCGTGTACCGGGTGCAATACCCGAGACATACTTAAGGAAATTGAATGCCAGTCTACACCCTTTTACCACCCCAAACATACACTCTCTCACTAATTTCTCTCTCTAGACCCGACTCTGACTCCAAAACTGCGAATTCCGGCTTCCAAACGTAAGAGTTTCTTCCCTAACTTATTCTAAACATGCATCAATATGTTTATAGCTCAAAAATCATGTGAATGAGTCATGATCAAGGAGTTTACGGCCTAAGAAGCTTCTTAGGCCGTAAACACCCAAAACTTGGCCAAAAGTCCCATTTTCCCTTCCTTTAAGCTTGGATATTAATTAAGGAAATAGCCTAGATGAGTTTGGACATGAAAACACAAGTTTTTAAAGCCTAAAAGAGGGTTTACGGCCCAAGCTTGTGCTTAGGCCGTAAACACCCAATTTCTATGTTAAATAGCCCCAAAAACTCATCTAAGGCATGTTAGAATTTAGATATGATCTTAGGAAATGCTTAAGGCCATTAAGCAACACATTTTAGAGCCAAAAAGGGGAGTTTACGGCCAAGACTATGCTTGGGCCGTAAACACCCAATTTCCATGCCAAAATGTCCCAAAAACTCACCTAAGGCCTTCTAGAATTTAGTTATGATTTGAGGGAGTGCTTAGGACCATTCAACAATCCATTTTGAGGGACAAAATGGAGTTTACGGCCCAAGCACAAGCTAGGACCATAAACTCCCTCAAACACCACCAAATGAAGGTTTTAAACCCCCAAATTGGTCCTAGACATTCACTAGAATTTTAGGGATTGATTTAAGGCCTTAACTTGCATTTTGAGAGGAGGACAAGAGTTTACGGCCAAGCCTAGGGGCTTACGGCCGTAAACTCCCAAGGAGTGGCCTTTGGGCCGTAAACTCCAAGGGAGTAAACTCTTGGACTCCCCCGTAACCCCTATTTGGCCTTATACGATCCCCGGGAACCCCTTCTAAGCCCTAAGACCCCGAATCAATGCTTGAATGCCTAAATATTTTAATGAAAAGCATAAATGATTTATTTCTTGTAAAATACATATTTCATATGATATTAGGGTCTTAAAAGGGTGCACAAGCCTTTATTTGGTACAAAACGCTCAACCGACGCATTCACCCGATTTACCCGATTTACTCGGTTTCAGGTGAGTTCATACCCCTTTAATGAACCTTTCAAATGTTTTTATATGTTTTAGGGGGGATACAAGTCAAATATACATGTTTATGGAAGTTAATCACATGTGATTCACTATCCGTAGTTCAAATCACATGTGATTTTCCACTATGCTTTGTAAAAGGATTTTACGTTTTCAAAACTATTTTGGATAAATAAACAATTTTCTAAATGTTCCCTTTTGACAAGATTTTTATTAAATAAATTCCTTATAAAATGTAACCACACTAATATATTTATATAAGTAAGACTTGAAGGACTTAGGACCGATAGCTCGCCTTATATCCTGTTCTTGTTAGATTGTGGGCTTAGGGTAGTTGTTATCCGTCCGACTGTCGTTGATTTCTTAGTTATATATCGTATATATTAGTGTTGGATACGAGTATTTTCATTTCATTCGATGTTTAAACCACTAAATTGACAAGAACCATACACACTAAGTTAACTATAATAGGTATAGTTAAGGCCACTCTTACTCGCTATAGCTACTACTCTACACACTATAATACACTCTATTACGATACTATACACTAAATAAGAGAACAAAATACGAGTTATACAAAAGACTACTACACTATAATACAAGAGAAAGTACTAATCAAGAGATAACACGCTAACCCACTTCGAGATACTCTATTCGCTACGTACTACGCCCAGAGTTTTCCGACAGGAGAACCACGCTACATGTATAGATCTATACGGGGAAGACACTATTACATCCTGACTGTTAATTTCAGTCCGAGCTGTGCAGGCCTAGGGATGTCGCTACTTCACTACACTATGCATGACTGGGAAGGTCATGGAGTCCTCTATTATACACACCATTGGTAACATACAAGGAATACACTATAACCACACTAAAACACTAAACTAAAGGCTAAGTTAATATCCCGAAGTAAACAAGTATCTAACACTAAAGGAAGCTTGCTCCACTATTATTGACTTCAGGCATAACCTACCATATTGGATTACTTATTGGAAATTCACTATTATACTTTTATAATAAATGGTTTTCAAAGATGAAAATTACATTTCTCTTAAAGGTTTTCACTTACAACGTATTTCTGGAAAATATAGGATTTTCTAGGTTTTTCTACTACTTATGAATGTAAATCGCAGCTTTTCATACTATCGGTTCTAATGCTTTTTTATACAAAAAATCACACTAAACTCTTATGAACTCACCAGCTTTATGCTGATATTCGTTTTCAAAATAACTTGTATCCTCAGGTCAAAGATAGACAGGTACAGGTGCAGCATTTTGGAGAAGGTGGAGCATACAAGATCCATCTTTTATTTTTGTATTACTGTTGGTGTTTGCTAAACATTTACAAAACACACTTGTAATTAAACTCACTATGTAATGCAATGGTTGTATGTTTCTTGTTTTTACTATTATGCAATTGTGATGATACTGTACATGACGTCCTCCACTCCGAAACGTATTCCGCCGTTATCGGTTTTGGGGTGTGACAGATTGGTATCAGAGCATTGTTTATAGGTAATCAAGTATATGAACCTATAAAAGATATATGAACTATAAACACTTCGGGACTAAAACACTCTGACCAAGAATATATACTGTTAAGTATCTGAAAGATTTAACTAAGTATATATACACACATCTCTATAAAACACAGAAGTCAGTATCACGCTAGAACAGAACAAAAGTATTAAGATTGTTGGACAACACAGTTGGGTTTAGAGACATATAGTCACATTTGGGGGGATGTAGCCTGATCAACTACGTTTTCTTGGGAGTGACTAGCATGTGCCTAAGCTTGGTTGTGGTGTTGCAACAAGTCTAAAAACTTACTAACACTACCACAATAACGTTACCATAAGAATACTATAGTAGTATTATGTATCTCTAGAACACACGTATGTGATAACAAAATGGGTCGTTACTGGTAGGACAATAGTTGCTAAGTGGATACACCACGGTTACATGTGACTAGGGTGCTATAGACTCAGAATCTGTAGCCTTTGCTTCATTCCCTGTTCTTGTTTGATTGGGGGTCTGAAGTTAGGGTTGCTTATTCGAAGGACTATCTTGCTTCAGTTACATGTAATCGGTATGCACTACGCAAGTATTGGGTCGACTAGTAATGATTCATCTTATTAGTATCTTAGAATAGTACGTCTATTAACCTTTCTATCCCCCTTTCTCGCATAGATAGCATGTCTGGCTTCCACCATCCCGGTGATCTGTACTATCCAAACTAGGGCAATGGAGGATGGCTCGATGAGGAGTCAGACGATGAGCACCCGATTCCTTTGGATGATCATCATGCTGAAGGTTTCTCGGATAGCTCGAGCTCCGAACCAGAAGTTAACAACCAACCTCCTGAAGCTCCAAACCCTAACCCCCGTCCGGCATTTCAGGGTCCCACTCCTATGTGGGCCATATCCTTGCACCGATGGAGCGAGGAGCAGGGTCAGCCTTTACCTTACAATGGAGACCGAAGCTTCTACAACATAAGCGAAGGAGGATCAGCGGATCAGGTTCTCCCCATCATGATCCGAAGGATTTCCAGGAATGTCGAGCAGGGTCAAGCTGCTATAGGACGAGTTGTAGAAGTGGATTCCAACTCGAATATCAACACGGTTCGCATCCGCCAACTCGAAGAAGCCATGGACAGGACAAGGAGGACCAACGAGGCTCTGCAGCATCAACTGGCTGCATCCCGAGCCGAAGTTAGGGAACTCCGAGCACGCCAAAGGACTCATGATCGACACCTTCAAGAAGTTATGCGTCAGTTAGCGGATCTGAGGATTCGCCCAGCAAGTAACTGTCGCCAGTAGAAGACGTCTAGTTACCTCACTCTTTTGTTAAAGGACTAGCCTTTCCCCTCTATGTTCTGTAGATCTCTTGTCTGTAAACATTCCTAGCTTAAAAATACTCTAACTAGACCTCTAAACTGCCAACGTTTTCTTTATGGTTTGATGTAAGACCTACTGTTAGGTCAATATTCATGAACTTGTGTTACATCATTAATACCAGTATATTGGCAGTTGATTACTCCATTGCTATGACTCTCATTCTGATCTTGGGTTATATTGATTTAATCCACGAAACACTCTATTCACATTTGCACTAGACTCTTACTATTGCTATCATTTCTATGACCTTCCAGTGAAAAATGCCTCCACGAAAGCGTCCAAACAGTGGAAGACCAGCAACTCAAAACCCTCCTCCACCACCACCTCCTCCACAGTTCGACCCAATGTTGTTCCAAACAGCGGTGACCGCGGCTGTGACAGCAGCCATGGCCCAAATGAACTCTGGGGACGCGAGCGGTGGAAATTCTAGATTCGGTGAAGTCCATCAAAGAGTGCAGGGATGCACTTATAAGGATTTCATGAACTGTAAACCTACCTTCTTCTTCGGTACTGGAGGAATTCCAGCGTTATCCCAATGGTTCGAAAGAACCGAAGCTGTGTTTGAAATGTGCTCTTGCCCCGAAGAGAGCAAAATCAAGTTCGCTACTGCCACCCTCACCAATAGGGCCCTGACATGGTGGAACGGCCATGTCAGTGCACTCTCCTTGGTTTCAGCCAATGCCATGGGCTGGGACACTTTAAAGGATCTTATGAGGAAGGAATACTGCCCTAGGGGCGAAATCCAGAAACTTGAGGAGGAACTCTGGAACCTCAAGATGGTGGGGATCGATATAACAGCGTACATGGCCAGGTTCTGCGACTTGGTGACTATGTGTCCCAATATGATCCCGTCAGAGAGCAAGAAGATTGAACGGTACATCTGGGGTTTAGTGCCCCCGTATCGAGGAAATGTTCTAGCCTCACGCCCTACCACCTTCGACAGCGCCAAGGAATTGGCCCAGAGTCTGA